>NC_057810.1:67825227-67856609 GCF_018294505.1 Triticum aestivum | reverse complement strand
GAACAGTAGACAGTGGCGGGGTGGTCGTGTAGGGGTGGTTGAACAGGACCCCGTGGTGTGGAGGACTAGATGAAAAGTAGATCGTGGAGGACTGGATGAACAGTAGATGCTGGAGGGGTGGTTGAACAGTAGCCGGTGGAGTAGCGCGCGGTGGAGGCTGGATGAACAGGAGCCCGTGGAGGCTGGAGGAGGTCGACGATAGCCCTTGGAAGCTGGAGGAGGTCGACGGTGGAGATGAACAGTATCCCGTGGAGTCCCGTTTTGCGGTACGCCACACCCCTCCCGATGAACAGGACCCCCGTTTCGATCGTAGCGCTCCAACGCAAGTCCGTTTCGTCTGTTTTGCGGTACGCCACACCCCTCCCGATCAACAGGACCCCCGTTTCGACCGTAGGAGGTCCGTTTCGTCCGTTTTGCAGTACGCCACACCCCTCCCGATCAACAGGACCCCCGTTTCGACCGTAGGAGGTCCGTTTCCTCCGTTTTGCGGTACGCCATGCTACGTCTTGAGCTTGCGTTGGTTTTCCTCGAAGAGGAGAGGGTGATGCAGCAAAGTGTAGCGTAAGTATTTCCCTCAGTTTTGAGAACCAAGGTATCAATCCAGTAGGAGGCTCCTTAAAAGTCCCACACACCTACACAAACAATCTGAGAACTCACAACCAACACAATAAGGAGTTGTCAATCCCTTCACGGCCACTTGCGAACTGAGATCTAATAAAGATAGTATGATAAGATAAATATATTTTTGGTATTTTATAAGATAGATGCAAAAAGTAAAGATGCAGATAAAGATAGATTGAAAGCAAATATGATAAGAGATAGACCCGGGGGCCATAGGTTTCACTAGTGGCTTCTCTCAAAATAGCATAAGTATTACGGTGGGTGAACAAATTACTGTCGAGCAATTGATAGAAAAGCGCATAGTTATGAGATTATCTAGGCATGATCATGTATATATGCATCACGTCCATAACAAGTAGACCGACTCCTGCCTGCATCTACTACTATTACTCCACACATCGACCACTATCCAACATTCATCTAGATTATTAAGTTCATAAGAACAGACTAACACATTAAGCAAGATGACATGATGTAGAGGGATAAACAAATGCAATATGATATAAACCCCATCTTGTTATCCTCGATGGCAACAATACAATACGTGTCTTGCAACCCTTTCTGTCACTGGGTAAGAACACCGCAAGATTGAACCCAAACCTAAGCACTTCTCCCATGGCAAGAAGAACCAATCTACTAGGCCAAACCAAACTGATAATTCAAAGAGACTTACAAAGATAAATCAATCATACATAAAAGAATTCAGAGAAGATTCAAATATTATTCATAGATAAACTTGATCATAAACCCACAATTCATCGGATCTCGACAAACACACCGCAAAAAGAGATTACATCGAATAGATCTCCACAAGAGAGGGGGAGAACATTGTATTGAGATCCAAAAAGAGAGAAGAAGCCATCTAGCTAATAACTATGGACCCGTAGGTCTGTGGTAAACTACTCACAACTCATCGGAGGGGCAAGGATGTTGATGTAGAAGCCCTCCGTGGTCGATTCCCCCTCTGGCAGAGTGCCGGCGAAGGCTCCAAGATGAGATCTCGCGGATACAGAAGGTTACGGCGGTGGAAATTGTGTTTCGTGTTGCTGCTGGATGTTTTCGGGGTACGTAGGTATATATAGGAGGAAGAAGTACGTCGGTGAACGCCCGAGGGGCCCACGAGATAGGGGGGCACGCCCTACAGGGGAGCGCGCGGCCCCTATCTCGTGGGGCCCTCGAGAGCTTCTTGACTTGCACTCTAAGCTCTCCAGATCAGATTTGTTCCAAAAATCACGCTCCCGAAGGTTTCATTTTGTTTGGACTCTGTTTGATATTCCTTTTCTTCGAAATACTGAAATAGGCAAAAAAACAACAATATGGGCTGGGCCTCCGGTTAGTAGGTTAGTCCCAAAAATGATATAAATATGTAAAATAAAGCCCATAAACATCCAAAAGGGGTAATATAATAGCATGGAACAATAAAAAATTATGAATACATTGGAGACGTATCAAGCATCCCCAAGCTTAATTCCTGCTCGTCCTCGAGTAGGTAAATGATAAAAAGAGAATTTTTTATGTGGAATGCTACCTAGCATAATTCATAATGTAATTTTCTTTATTGTGGCATGAACATTCAGATCCAAATGAATACAAAATAAAAGTTCATATTGACATAAGAAATAGTAATACTTCAAGCATACTACTCAAAGTAATCATGTCTTCTCAAAATATCATGGCTAAAGAAAGTTATCCCTACAAAATCATATAGTCTGGCTGTTGCTCTATCTTCATCACACAAAGTATTTAATCATGCACAACCCTGATGACAAGCCAAGCAATTGTTTCATACTTTAATAATCTCAAACTCTTTCAACTTTCACGCAATACATGAGCGTGAGCCATGGACATAGCACTATATGTGGAATAGAATGGTGGTTGTGGAGAGGACAAAAAAGAAGAAGATAGTCTCACATCAACTAGGCATATCAACAGGCTATGGAGATGCCCATTAATAGATATCAATGTGAGTGAGTAGGGATTGCCATGCAACGGATGCACTAGAGCTATAAATATATGAAAGCTCAACAAAAGAAACTAAGTGGGTGTGCATCCAACTCGCTTGCTCACGAAGACCTAGGGAACTTTGAGGAAGCCCATCATTGGAACATACAAGCCAAGTTCTATAATGAAAAATTCCCACTAGTATATGAAAGTGACAACATATGAGACTCTTTATCATGAAGATCATGGTGCTATTTTGAAGCACAAGTGTGGAAAAAGAGATAGTAGCATTGTCCCTTCTCTCTTTTTCTCTCATTTTATTTTTTCCTTTTTTTCCTTTTTCTTTTTTTTCTTTGGCCTTTCCTTTTTTTTCTTTTTGTAAAGTCCGAAGCCTCATCCCGACTTATGGGGGAATCATAGCCTTCATCATCCTTTCCTCATGAGGACAATGCTCTAATAATGAAGATCATCACACTTTTATGGATTTACAACTCAAATCTAGAACAAGATATGACTCTATATGAATGCCTCCGGCGGTGTACCGGGATATGCAATGAATCAAGAGTGACATGTATGAAAATTATGAAGGTGGCCTTGCCACAAATACGGTGTCAACTACATGATCATGCAAAAAGCAATATGACAAAAGTAATGTGTGTCATATGAACGAAACGATGGAAAGTTACATGGCAATATATCTCGGAATGGCTATGGTAATGCCATAATAGGTAGGTTTGGTGGCTGTTTTGAGGAAGGTATATGGTGGGTGTATGGTACCGGCGAAAGTTGCGCGGCACAAGAGAGGCTAGCAATAATGGAAGGGTGAAAGGGTGTGTATAATCCATGGACTCAACATTAATCAAAAGAACTCATGCACTTGTTGCAAAATTTTAGAATTCATCAAAAACCAAAGCACTACGCGTATGCTCCTAGGGGGATAGATTGGTAGGAAAATACCATCGCTCATCCCCGACCGCCACTCATAAGGAAGACAGTCAATAAATAAAATTGTGCTCCAACTTCATCACAAAGCGGTTCACCATACGTGCATGCTACGGGAATCACAAACTTCAACACAAGCATTATTTAAATTCATAATCACCCAACTAGCATAACTTTAATATCACTACCTCCATATCTCAAAACAATTATCAAGCATCAAATTGACCATAGCATCCAATTCACTTCCTATGATAGTTTTATTATACCCAACTTGGATGCTCATCATTCTAGGACCAACTTTATGATAATAGCAAATACCATGCTCTTCTAAAAGACTCTCAAAATAATATAAGTGAAGCATGAGAGACTAGCAATTTCTTTAAAATTAAGACACCACCATGCTCTAAAAGATATAAGTGAAGCACTAGAGCAAGAACTATCAAGCTCAAAAGATATAAGTGAAGCACATAGAGTATTCTAGCAAATTCTAATCAAATAGGCTTCTCCCAAAAGGTGTGTACAGCAAGGATGATTGTGGTAAACTAAAAAGCAAAGACTAATATAATACACGACGCTCCAAGCAAAACACATATCATGTGGCGAATAAAAATATAGCTCCAAGTAAAGTTACCAATGAACGAAGACGAAAGAGGGGATGCCTTCCCGCGGCATCCCCAAGCTTAGGATTTTGGCTATTCTTGAATATATTGGGGTTCCATGGGCATCCCCAAGCTTAGGCTCTTGCCACACTTTATTCTATAGTCCATAAAAGCTTTACCCAAAACTTGAAAACTTCACAACACAAAACTCAACAGGAAATCTTATAAGCCCCGTTAGTGAAAGAAAACAAAACCACCACATAAGGTACTGCAATGAACTCATTCTTTATTTAATTTGGTGTTAAACCTATTGTATTCCCACTTCTTTATGGTTCATATACTGAATTACTAGCCATAGATGCATTGAAATAAGCAAACAACACACGAAAAACAGAATCTGTCAAAAATAGAACAGTCTGTAGCAATCTGTAACTAACGCAAACTTATGGAACTCTAAAAATCCTACCAAAATAGGATGTCCTGGAAAATTTGTTTACTTAACATCAGCAAAAATAATCAACGCAAAATCAAGTTCCTGTGATTTAACAAAATTATATTCGTGCACGCAAAGTTTCTGTTTTTCAGCAGAATCAAATCAACTATCATCGTAGGTTATCCTATAGGTTCTACTTGGCACAAACACTAATTAAAAGATAAAAACACATCTAAACATAAGTTAGATGCAAGATTTATTACTAAACAGGAGCAAAAACAAAAAACATAAAGAAAATTGGGTTGCCTCCCAACTAGCGCTATCGTTTAACGCCCCTAGGTAGGCAGAAAAGCAAGGATAGATTTAACTAGTGCCATCTTTGGCACTAAATTCATAAGTAGCACACATGATAGATTCATAAGGTAATTTGACTTTCTTTCTTGGAAATTTCTCCATGCCTTTCTATAAAGGAAATTGTAATATAATGTTCCCTTCCTTCATATCAATAATCGCACCAATCATTCTAAGGAAAGGTCTACCGAGAATAATAGGGCAGGAAAGATTGCAATCTATATCAAGAACGATAAAATCTACGGGCACCAAATTTCTATTTTCAACAATAAGAACATCATTGATCCTTCCCATAGGCTTTTTAATGGTGGAATCCGCAAGGTGCAAATTTAAAGAGCAGTCATCAAGATCATGGAAACCTAGAATATCACATAATGTTTTTGGAATCGTGGAAACACTAGCACCCAAATTACACAAAGCAAAACACTCATAATCTTTAATTCTAATCTTTATAGTAGGTTCCTACATAATGATGTTTTCTAGGTATAGAAACTTCCAAATTAAGTTTTTCATCATAAGATTGCATCAAGGCATCAACAATATGTTTGGTAAAAGCTTTATTTTGACTATAAGCATGAGGAGAATTAACAACAGATTGCAACAAGGAGATACAACCTTTTAAAGAGCAATTATCATAATCTAATTCCTTGAAATCCGAGATAGTAGGTTCAATATTATTAGAAGTTGAGGATTTTCCAATCTCTCTTTTACAAAATTTACCATCAAGATCTAAAAATTCCGAATTTTTGGGACGCCTTCTAGGCAAAGTTGATTCATCATCACTCCCATAATCATCAAAATTCATATTGCAAAATATAGATCTAATCGGAGACACATCAATAACTTTAAGATCCTCATCATTATTTTCATGTAATTGTTCTGGTTTAGCGGCCATTTTATTGACTAAGGTGGCTTGCTTGTCAGAAATTTTGGCTATAGCATTTTCAAGGCGGGTAATTTGAGCGTTAACACCATGGAATTATTTATTCATATCATCAAGCTCTTTGTTCATAAACCCCCAAAAACTTTTTTGTTCCTTAAGCTCTTTTCTAAAGAAATTATTATGCTCAAATTGCCAATTCATAAAGCTTCTAATATTTGATTCAATCTCATCCATCCTTCTGAGAAGGTGGTCAGGACCCTTAGGCTCGGCCATAAGGTCAAACAAGCAAATACGCACACAAAAGAAGGCAAGCGAAAATAAAGGAGGAGATTAGGAAAGAGAGGGCGAATAAAACGACAAGGGTGAAGTGGGGGAGATGAAAACGAGAGGCAAATGGCAAATAATGTAAATGCGAGGGAGATGGGTTTGTGATGGGTACTTGGTATGTCTTGACTTGAGTGAAGACCTCTCCGGCAACGGCGCCAGAAATCCTTCTTGCTACGTCTTGAGCTTGTGTTGGTTTTCCTCAAAGAGGAGAGGGTGATGCAGCAAAGTGTAGCATAAGTATTTCCCTCAGTTTTGAGAACCAAGGTATCAATCCAGTAGGAGGCTCCTCAAAAGTCCCACGCACCTACACAAACAATCTGAGAACTCGCAACCAACGCAATAAAGGGGTTGTCAATCCCTTCACGGTCACTTGCGAAAGTGAGATCTAATAAAGATAGTATGATAAGATAAATATATTTTTGGTATTTTATAAGATAGATGCAAAAAGTAAAGATGCAAATAAAGATAGATTGAAAGCAAATATGATAAGAGATAGACCCGGGGGCCATAGGTTTCACTAGTGGCTTCTCTCAAAATAGCATAAGTATTACGGTGGGTGAACAAATTACTGTCGAGCAATTGATAGAAAAGCGCATAGTTATGAGATTATCTAGGCATGATCATGTATATTGGCATCACGTCCATAACAAGTAGACCGACTCCTTCCTGCATCTACTACTATTACTCCACACATTGACCGGTATCCAGCATACATCTAGAGTATTAAGTTCATAAGAACAGAATAACGCATTAAGCAAGATAACATGATGTAGAGGGATAAACTCATGCAATATGATATAAACCCCATCTTGTTATCCTCGATGGCAACAATACAATACGTGTCTTGCAACCCTTTCTGTCACTTGGTAAGAACACCGCAAGATTGAACCCAAAGCTAAGCACTTCTCCCATGGCAAGAAGAACCAATCTAGTAGGCCAAACCAAACTTATAATTCGAAGAGACTTGCAAAGATAACTCAATCATACATAAAAGAATTCAGAGAAGATTCAAATATTATTCATAGATAAACTTGATCATAAACCCACAATTCATCGGATCTCGACAAACACACCGCAAAAAGAGATTACATCGAATAGATCTCCACAAGAGAGGGGGAGAAAAATTGTATTGAGATCCAAAAAGAGAGAAGAAGCCATCAAGCTAATAACTATGGACCCGTAGGTCTGTGGTAAACTACTCACAAATCATCGGAGGGGCAAGGATGTTGATGTAGAAGCCCTTCATGGTCGATTCCCCCTCTGGCAGAGTGCCGGCGAAGGCTCCAAGATGAGATCTCGTGGATACAGAAGGTTACGGCGGTGGAAATTGTGTTTCGTGGTGCTCCTGGATGTTTTCTGGGTACGTAGGTATATATAGGAGGAAGAAGTACGTCGGTGGCCGCCCGAGGGTCCCACGAGACAGGGGGCGCGCCCTACAGGGGGGGCCTATCTCGTGGGGCCCTCAGGAGTTTCTTGACTTGTACTCCAAGCTCTCCGGATCAGATTTGTTCCAAAAATCACGCTCCCGAAGGTTTCATTCCGTTTGGACCCCGTTTGATATTCCTTTTCTTCGAAATACTGAAATAGGCAAAAAAACAGCAATATGGGCTGGGCCTCCGGTTAGTAGGTTAGTCCCAAAAATGATATAAATATGTAAAATAAAGCCCATAAACATCCAAAAGGGGTAATATAATAGCATGGAACAATCAAAAATTATAGATACGTTGGAGACGTATCAGGCCACACCCCTCCCGATCAATAGGACCCCGTTCCGAACGTGCCCGGTCGACCACAAGGCCATTTCCTCCGTTCTGCGGTACGCCAGGCCTCGTTTCCATCGCGTGTTCCGTCCAAGCCGGTTGGCTCCCACGCGTTCCGCTGCCTCCCGATGAACACGACACATTCCGTTGCCTCCCCATGAACACGATGACGACTTTGTTTCTCCGTTCCGACCCAAACATGTACGTATGCACGAGTAGGCGTTCGAGACCCTGCCCGTATGTACGTACGTGGCCGTATTTTCTTTCTTGCACCCTCGTCGCTGTACGTATATGTACATGCTACGTGCGCACCTCTACTACGACACATGCGCGCCTCTACTACGACACGTGCGCGCCTCTACATCGACCAGTATGTACGTACACGTTCACGATCAGAATGACAACGCTACGTACGCTTCGACCAGGTGGGTCCCGACTGTCAGGCACTTCCTTGCCTGCGAAGATGTAGCTGGTGGGTCCCAGCAGTTAGGGGGGTGAATTATTTTTTTTGCCCAGATGCACTTCCTTGCGTGCGAAGATGTAGCTGGTGGGTCCCAGCAGTCAGGGGGCGAATCGTTGTTTTTTTGCCCGGACGCACTTCCTTGCATGTGAAGATGTAGCTGGTGGGTCCCAACAGTCACGGGAAAACATTTTTTGCAAAATACGGTGGCCCGTCCGGTGGGTCCCCGCTGTCAGGTGGAGGAATAATTTTTTTGCACGTAATAAGGAGGCACTTCCTTGCGGCCGCCGTGGACCCAGCTGTCAGCCTCTCCACGCACAGTACTCTTCCGATGGAAGTCGGTCGTTGACCACATTGACCACGCGACACCGAGAGCACCACGACGGTGGACGACGGCGAGGCCTAGGAAGGGGACGACGCGGAGCCGGGGAAGATGCAGCAGTGGATGCCCATGCGAAGAGGAGTACGAGGGTGAGGCTGTCGTCACCGCAGAATAACAGGGGGTGTGGGTGAGTAGACGGATGGCCTAGCCAGCGGTGGGAGTAGTAGGGGGCGGTGAGGCCTCTGCGGCATCACAGCCGGCCACGGGAGGCAGGAGCATGCAACATGACCGGTGCTGCTTTGGGCGGCTAAACCACGAAGACCAGAGGTTGAAGAAGCACTACGGCCGTTGGATGGACATTGTACGGTCACTTGAGCTAGAGTCATTCATATTGACTAAGTTGACAAAGCCCTCCGTCCCCGTAAACTTAGTAAGCCCACAAGTCAGCCTCCCACCAAGGTGAGTCCCAGCTAGCAGGGGGAGTATTCATTTTTTGTGCATAATAAGGAGGCATTTCCGGTGGGTCTGAGCTAACAATAGGGGGGAACGTTTTTTTTGCGAAATACAGAGACCCTTCCGGTGGGCCCCACCTATCAGGTGGAGGAATCATTATTTTGCGCGTAATAAGGAGGCATTTTCCTGTGTGGGCCCCTACTGTCAGCCTCTTCCGATGGCTGTTGTTTGTTGACCATGTTGACCTCGCCGCGCCGAGAGCACAAACGCGATGGATGAGGGCGGGGCCTAGGAAGAGAACCACACAGAGCCGGTGAAGCCACCGCAGTGGATGCCTAGGCTGAGGGGAGAACGAGCGCTGACTGGTCGGCTGCGGGGTGAGGCTGACGTCACCAAAAAATAACAGGATGTGTGGGTGGTTAGAGGGATGGCCTGGCGGCAGCACAGCCAGCCACGAGAGGAGGGAGCAGGCAGTCCCGCCGGCGCTGTTTTGGGCGGCTCGAGCAGGAAGATCAGAGATTGAAGAAGCACGGTGGCCGTTGGATGGACATCCAACAGTCACTACTGTGTGTTGACTAAGTTGACAAAGCCTTGCATACGCGTCAGAAAAAAATTAGGACAACGTCATCGTCAACCTAGTAGGCCCAGAAGTCAGCCTCCAAATCTGTGGAAAAAAACATACAACCCATTAGCCATTATTTTCAATAATTTATAGCCCATTAGCTAATTCTTAAGGATATTTGAAGCCCATATTCTTTTTATTAGCATTACAGACCATATATTCTGGGCACTGCTAAAAAATTCAACGAAATTTTGCATATTTCGGTGGGGTCCGAACTCTTTTAATCACGAAATTTTGAGTCACATTAAAAATAGTTTTCAAAAAATTATATCAAAATAAAATTCAAAAAACAATTCTCCGCAAAAAAATGAATGAAATTTAGAATCTTAACTAGCAAGATGCCCGTTCGTTGCACGGAACGTGAAGATGCATTTGTATGAGTAGTTTATCTGGTGGGTGAAAAGATGATATTTTAATGTAATTGCCAGTTGGCTTTGGTTTTTATAAGGGTAGAGAGTAGAGAAATCCTGAAAAAAATGATATTTTAATGCAATTGCCAGTTGGCTTTGGTTTAAAAATTTACAACCCATTTCTTACAACTTATAGCCCGTTTTCTGGGGAAGCCCATTTCTTATCCCTCCTCGTCTTGAAAGATTTGCAGCCCAGCAGGGCTGAGAAAAGCAAGTAAGCCTCGGTTTTGGTATTCTCCAAAAAAAGAACTGGGCTAGCCAATTTCAAAAAGAAAAAAATATCAATGGGGCTCGTCATGTGCTTAATAAAAGCGTAAGCGTGGGCTAGACGGGCCACAGCCCCCGCACAGCGCACAGTTGAGCTCCGTCTCTGAAACTGAAAAACAACTGGGCGAACTGCTGGGTCCCTGGTGTTATCCGCTCGTTGTGTAATTTTCTCATTTATTGACTACATTGACAATGGTGTGGAACCTAGTTCTCAAACAATTAGGAGGAAGTATTGTTTTGGCTTGTAATAACGAGGCACCTGCTTGCGAAATGCAATAACCCTGGTGGGTCCCTACTGTCAGCCTCTCCACGTATAGTCATCTCCTGATTCCTCTTAGTTGTTGACCATGTTGACAACACCAGACGGCGGCGACCACAGCGAGCTAACCAAGGCGGAGAACGACGGCAAGGCCTCGGACGGGAACGAACATCAGCCATGGAAGATGCGGCAGTGTAGTGGCAGGTGGAGGGGAGTACGAGGGCAACAACATGCAAGTCAAGCATACAAATGGTACAAAATGACCAAGGATTAATTGTTCATCAAATTTTTAGACAAAACCCATATTGAACATGACAGTAACATCTAAGCCAACCACTCTTTTTTGCATTCACAAACAAATGTGTCAGGACCCCGACTCGATGTCACATCGATCTAGCCGGTAACACCTCATATCACTTTGCGGCCTCACGCACGGTATCCCCATGGGTGTCGCCTTACCTTTGCCCGGGACCGTTTGCGCCTTTTGGCTCACGTATATGATAGTGTCGCTAGCATCCATATGATAAGGAGCCCGGGCTGACATGACTAGTCGTAAACCCAAAGTGGCACAGACTTACAGGGACAGGCATCCATGACCCAGCTTCGAACGTGTCGGTCATCAGCAAGTGGGTCCGGGCTGTAGCACTTGGCTAGCAGGACTCCGGTAAACCGGGCTGTAGCGGGCTAACAGGACTCCGGTACTCAAAGTGTGACATTTCCCCGAAGGGACAGACACAGGAACGAAGAAGGACACATGCCGGCCAGCCTAAGTGTTCCAGAGCAGTAGCAAGCTACCATGGCTCAGCGGTAACACTAGGAGACATTTCCCGGTAAGAGAGGCTACTAAAGATAAACAACTAGATAGTCAGATCCCACACATACCAAGCATTTCAATCATACACACAATATGCTCGATATGTGCAAATACAACGAAGCATCACAACATGACTCTACGACACAAGTACTTTATTTAAGGCTCAGGGAGCCATACATAACATACACAAAGGTACGGGTCTCACGACCCAACATTCAAGTCATACAGTCATACAAACCAGCAGCGGAAGTAACTTGTCTGAGTACAGACAACTAGTAAAATAAAAGAGGCTTGGAAAGCCTAGCTATACTACATGGTCCTTCACAAGCTCAGGGTCACCACCTGGGCCTTTAGCCTACTCGTTGATGTCAACGTCTACATAGAACCCATCAGAAGGGGTGGCAGCGTCTTCTGTAGAGATGTAAATTATAGCAACATGAGTACAAAGGTACTTAGCAAGACTTACATCAGATCCTACATACATGCATATTATCAAGAAGGGTTGGTGGAGTTATTGCAGCAAGCCAGCTTTGACTCTTGGCTAGACTATCCTACGATACTTCAACTTGAAATGGTTTTGCGCACACGAGTCCACTACTCACCAATTCAATACACTATCGAGGATCCACCTCCGTCTTCCTACGGAAGAGCCATCCTCGGCACTCACACTTATCTTGAGAATTTTAGCAGTTTCCATTTACTTGTCTATGAACTGTATAGGCAACCAAGTAGTCCTTTACCGCGGACGCGGCTATTCGAATAGATCATGTTAACCCTGCAGGGGTGTACTTCTTCATACATGTTTCCACCACTTAGCGTCTGCACACGACATGTGCTCGGCAGACTTCAAGCGAAAGCCGATGTGGGTGTAGACCACGACCTACCTAAACACTTAAGCCTCTAGTCCAGGTTTATCGCCTATCCAGGTTCCATCCGCAGGGAGTCCGGCCGAGGTTTCCCATACGGCCCCGAACGATGTGAACAGGGTTCCGAGATACCTAACGGGTATTCGGTACACCCGGCCACGTACCTACCGGATCAGAGCCCACCCCTATGGTCAGCGCTGTCCACGGCCTCCAGTAGGCTACAAACACCAGAAACTACTTGCAACTCCTGGACAGAGAGCTAGGGTGAATAAGAAGTCGAGCGGGGTCATATTTCAGGGCCCAATGCATGGTAGTAGCTGTATCTTAAATCAGACATATAGATCTCAGTGCTTAGGGTCGGCTTCAATGAAACAACCCACCATGTACTCCTACATGGCCTCTCATCGATACCTTTACCAAATCGTGTTCACCACACCAGTCTCATTACCGACATAATCATTTCACTCTAGCCATCACCCAGATGAACCAGACCTGACACGACTCTAAGCATAGTAGGCATAGCAAGGTAGGAACAATACATACATATGGCTCAATCAACTCCTACACATGCTAGTGGGTTTCATCTAGTTACTGTGGCAATGACAGGTCATGCAGAGGAAATGGGTTCAACTACCGTAGCACACAGCAGTTTGAAACGCGTTGTCTTAATGCAGTAAAAGTGAGCAGGAGCGAGAACATGGGATTGTATCGATATGATCAAATGGTTGGTTGCTTGCCTGATGGTTCGATGCACTGATACGGTTCTTCGTTAGGGTAATCACGGTACTCCTCGGAGGCAGAACCTGTCGCAAAGGACACCGATACACAACCATCACCAAACAATGTGCAACAATATGATGCATGCATGAAACATGGCAATATGAGTGTGTTGGGCTAATGCAACTAAAACCAGAAGGGTTTGAACAAATTTGAATCAAAGATTCAAATTTCAAACTCAAACATGGCCTTTTAAAGTGCTTTTCCTTGTTCTACTTAAAACATCAATTTAACTTGTTTGATCATGCATGAAAATAGTACAGATGGATAGATTGGATTTTTCTGGTCATTTTTCATATATAATTTGTCCAATTTGGAGTTACAGAATAAAAGTTATGAATTTTTGAAGTTTAAATAATATTCTGGAATTTCCTGATTTAATTTAAATCTAGAAATATAAATATTGCGCCAGCATGACGTCAGCATGACGTCAGTGGTCAACTGTGGCTGGCTGGGGTCAAACCTGACGTGTGGGGTCCACACGTCAGTGATAGGGGGGTTTAACAGGGTTAACTTAATCCTAATTAGGAATTAGTGGCGCTGGGGCCCACTGGTCAGTGTCAGGGGGGGTAGTTAGTTTAACTAATTCGGTTAGTGCTAATCCTAATTAGCTAACAGGGCTGGGCCCACCTGTCAGGGACACAGGGGGGGGTCCTGCCGTGGTCAAGGTGGGTCAAACCCACCGGCGACATGACGCCGGCGAGGCCCGAGACGGCGGCGCGATGCGGAAACGCGCTATAGGGCACGGGCGAGGCCGTGCTTGGGCTCGTTGGAGAGCCCTTGCTCCCGCGCGTCGAACGGTGGTGGTGGCCGTGCCTGTGGTGGCCGGTACCGACGACGGCGAGCTCGTGAGCGGCGGCCGGAGTTCGGGTGTGGTCGGGCTCGGCGTTGCTTCTCGCAGGCGAGGGAGCTGAGGCGCTGGAGGGGCTCTACAGGTCCTTACGGACTTGTTGGACTCGCCGGGGTGACCAAATGGTCACCGGAGCTGCGTCGACGGCGAGCTCGGCGACGGCGGAGGTTCGGTCGTGGTGGGAAACGGGGTTACGGTGCGGGAACGAGGGGGAAAAGAGGGGGAAACGGTGGCGGAGCTCACCGCGGTTGCCGTGGGTGTCGAAGCGGGCTCGGGGACGCGCTGGGGACGGCGAATCGACGGCGATGGTGGTCGGAGCCCGAGGAGGAAGACGATGGCGTGGAGGCGATGCAGAGCTTCCCGAGGGGCTTGGCTTGGTGGGGAGGAAGAGGGGGTCGCGGCGGAGCTCCGGAGCTCAGCGGAGGGGCGAGGGGTGGCCGGTGACGGCTGCTATAGCGAACGGCGGCGATGGTGGTGTTCGGCCATGAGAGAGAGAGCGAGGGAGAGGAGGGGAAGAACCGAGGGAGAAGTGAGAGAGAGCAGGGAAGGGCGTGGCGTCGTCCGGGGCATCGAGACGAGGAGGGGAGGGCAGGCAGGCAGGCGAGCAGGTGGCGTGGCGCGGTGGCGCGCGCGCGCGCCGGCCACACTCCCCTCCCTCTGTCGAGGACGAAGACGACAGAGGAGGGAGGCGGGCTGGGCTGCCTGCTGGCTGGGCCGGCCAGCTGGCTGGGCTGCACAGGGAGGAGCCCAGGTAAGCTCCTCCTTTTATTTATTTTTCTTTTTCTAATTTCTGACATTTGTTTTGATTTAAATAAAATATTAAATCATTTATTTACCTTATGCCAATTTTTGCAGGAGCTAGATATATTATTCCAGAGCTCCTTTATAATTGGCATAATATTTGGACATATATTAATATATATAACTAATATATTTCCAATGCAAATATTTATGCATTAATTCCAAATGCCCAAAATAATTACCTATGAGCTCTTAAAAATATTGGTTTGATTTTTATCTCTGTCCAATATTTTCAGAGAAGAACATGAGCATTTTCTTGGACCTTTTTGGAGAAATTTTTATTTGGATCATTTTCAGAAATGATTCTGAGGGTTTCACAAATCCCCATTTCAATTTAAATGGAATTTTAAACATGATGCACACACTCTAATGCATGACTAGCTAGGGTGTGACAACTCACCCCCACTCAAAAGAATCTCGTCCCGAGATTTGGGTTCCTCCGGGAAGAAGGCGGGATATTCAAGTCGAAGACGATCCTCCCTTTCCCAAGTTGCTTCATCCTCAGAATGGTGCGACCATTGAACTTTGAGAAACATGATATTATGACGTCGGGTGGTACGTTCGGCCTGATCGAGGATACGAATGGGGTACTCTCGATATGTAAGATTATCTTGGAGATCAAGCGTTTCGTGGTCCACTTCACGGATAGGATCCGAGAAGCAACGCCTGAGTTGAGAAACGTGGAAGACATCGTGGACTCTGGAGAGGTGCGGAGGTAGTTCCAACTGGTAGGCAACTTCTCCTTGTTTGGCGAGAATGCGAAAAGGTCCAATGTAACGAGGAGCCAATTTGCCTTTGATACCGAAACGATGGGTTCCCTTCAGAGGGGTGACCCGAAGATAAGCCTTCTCGTCAACCTCGAAAGTCATAGCCTTATGTTTTCGGTCATATTGACTCTTTTGACGAGATTGGGCTGTTTTCAACTTTTCACGAATGATACGAACTTGTTCTTCTGCTTCCTCAATCATATCCGGGCCAAAGAATTGTCTTTCCCCGGTCTCTGACCAGTTAAGGGGTGTTCGACACCGTCGTCCATAGAGAACTTCAAAAGGGGCTTTACCCAAGCTAGATTGATAGCTGTTGTTGTAAGCGAATTCGGCAAATGGAAGACACTTCTCCCAGTCCATTCCAAATGAGATAACAGAGGCTCGAAGCATGTCTTCTAGAATCTGGTTGACGCGTTCCACTTGACCACTCGACTGAGGGTGGAAGGCGGTGCTAAAGGAGAGACGGGTTCCCATAGCATTTTGGAAGCTTTCCCAAAATCGAGAGGTGAAAAGACTTCCTCGATCCGAGTTAATTTCCAAAGGAACACCATGGAGGGACACTATTCGGGAGATGTATAAGTCTGCCAGCTGGCTAGCGGTTATACTCTCACGAACAGGTAAGAAATGGGCTACTTTGGAAAGACGATCGACCACGACGAAAATAACATTATTCCCTCTCTTGGTCCTGGGAAAACCGGTAATGAAATCCATACCAATTTTATCCCATTTCCATTCAGGAATAGCTAAGGGTTGAAGGGTGCCAGCAGGCCGTTGATGCTCTGCTTTTACACGACGACAGACGTCGCAATTAGCAATATACTGAGAAATTTCTCTCTTCATCCTAGTCCACTAGAACCTCTGGCGTAGGTCCTGATACATCTTAGTACTACCGGGATGAATAGTGAGAGGAGATTCATGAGCCTCCTTAAGGATCAACTGCCGTAGATGCTGGTTCTTGGGAACCACTAGACGGTTCTCAAAGTACACAACACCATGATCATTTGTGGAGAAACAACTAGCACCTCCGCTAGCAATGTTCTCTTTGATTTTAGATATTCCCTTATCTCGCTTTTGGGCAGCGATGATTTGATCCGTAAGAGTAGGTTTTGCTACCAAGGTGGAAAGAAAACCTTGAGGTACAATGTGAAGGTTAAGCTTCCGAAATTCCTCATGGAGAAGCGGTTGACTTTGTTGTAACATCAGGTTGTTACAATAAGATTTACGACTTAGCGCATCAGCCATGACGTTGGCTTTCCCTGGGGTGTAGGTTATTCCTAAGTCGAAATCTGTGATCAACTCAACCCAACGTCTTTGCCTGAGATTCAAATCCGGTTGGGTGAAAATGTACTTCAGACTTTGGTGATCAGTGAATATTTCGCAACGATTACCGAGGAGGTAATGTCGCCAGGTCTTGAGTGCATAGACTACGGCTGCAAGCTCTAGATCATGAGTAGGATAATTCTCCTCATGTGGGTGCAATTGCCGTGAAGCGTAGGCAATTACGTGACGATCTTGCATGAGAATGCAACCTAGTCCTTGTCGCGAGGCGTCGCAGTAGATAACAAAGTCCTTGGAGAAGTCTGGCGGTACCAGTACGGGAGCAGAGGTCAGGCGTCTTTTCAGTTCCTGAAAGCTGTGCTCACATTGTGGAGTCCATTCGAACTTCTTATCTTTCTTGAGGAGTTCGGTTAGAGGTTTAACAACCTTGGAGAAGTTCTCGACAAAGCGACGACAATAGCTCGCTAAGCCCAGAAAACTCCGAACTTGCTTGACCGATTCAGGTGGAGTCCAATTAAGGACGGCTTGAACTCGCTCAGGGTTAACAGCAATACCTTTACCAGATATTACATGACCCAAATAGGTCACTTCTGACAACCAGAATTCACATTTAGAAAATTTGGCATAAAGGCGATGCTCTCGAAGTTTCTTCAACACTAGCCTTAGATGTTCGGCATGTTCTTCCTCGTTCTTGGAGTAGATGAGTATATCATCGAGGTAAACCACGACGAATTTATCCAAATACTCCATGAAGATTGAGTTCATTAACCGCGAAAAGGTGGCTGGAGCGTTGGTTAAACCAAAGGACATGACGGTGTACTCGTATTGGCCATAACGAGTAACAAAGGCCGTTTTAGGAATGTCCCCGTTTCTGATTTTGATTTGATGGTAGCCCAACCTCAAATCCATCTTGGAGAAGACTGAGGATCCAGCGAGCTGATCATACAGATCGTTGATCCTGGGAAGTGGATATTTGTTCTTGATTGTGACCAAATTGACAGGTCGATAATCTACAACCATCCGGTCCGTACCATCCTTCTTCTTGACGAATAGGATGGGGCAAGCCCACGGAGATGAACTAGGGCGGATGAAACCCTTTTTCAAGGACTCATCGAGTTGTTTCTTAAGCTCGGCTAGTTCTAGGGGTGCCATCTTATAGGGTCTTCTAGCAATCGGAACGGTTCCTGGAATGAGGTCTATTACGAACTCAACATCCCTGTCGGGTGGAACACCTGGCAATTCCTCTGGGAAGACATCCGGGAAGTCACGGACTACCGGAACGTCCTCAAGGTCTGGCAAAGGGCTGGCGTTAAGAGAAAATAACTGTCGCTTGGCTAATCGGGTCAAGACATTGACTATCTTCCCCGAAGGATGGGTGAGTTGAACGGTCCTAGAGAAGCAATCAATTTGGGCATGATGAGCCGACATCCAGTCCATACCCAGAATGATGTTAATATCTGAAGATTTAAGGGCTATCAAAGACGCGAGGAAAACAAGTCTGTCGACTTGGATTTCATTTCCATAACTTACCCTAGAGGTCTGCCATCTAGAACCAGGAGTAGAAATTTCCATAGTGGATGGCATGTCACAGAATGCAACGTTATGCAAACGAGCATAATTTTCGGATATAAAAGAATGAGAGGCTCCTGTATCGAAAAGAACAGATGCCGGGTGGCAATTAATAAGAAGCGTACCGAGAACGACGTTGGGATCCTCTTGAGCTTCTTCGGCCGAGATACAGTTGACATGGCCACGTGAAGCGGTGACCGGCTTGGCGTGGAACACTTTCCCTGTCGGCTTGCCACGGCCAACAGCTTTAGAAGACTGGTTGGGGTTGGTCTGGGGACACTCACGCATATAGTGACCAGATTCCCCACACTTGAAACAAGTCACGGAACTGGAACGTGGAGGAGCATTGTTGGTTGGACCCCCATAGGGCTTGGCCGGTGCAGACTGTTGAACAGGGCGAGGCGCCTGGAAAGATGGCCTCGGTGTGAACCTGGGTGGTAGGGCGGTGTTGGGTACCCACACGCGGCGCTTCTGAGGACCAGCACCGGATGAGGAACCCATGTCACGGCCATGCTTGCGTGTTGCGTCATAATCAGTCTGACCAGTTTCAGCACTGATGGCTTTGTTAACAAGTTTCTGAAAAGATGTGCACTCATGCAGACGGAGGTCACGGCGAAGCTCAGGACTAAGTCCCTTACGGAACCTTGCTTGCTTCTTGTCGTCAGTAGAAACTTCCTCGGTTGCATATCGTGTGAGGTTACCAAACTCCCTGCTGTAAGCTTCCACAGAAAGTCGGCCTTGGGTGAAACTGCAAAATTCTTCACGTTTACGGTCCATGAGACCCTCTGGAATGTGATGTTCACGGAAAGCCTCACTGAACTCAGCCCAAGTAGGGACATGGCCCGCCGGGCGCATAGCTCCATAATTCTCCCACCATAGACTGGCGGGGCCTTCAAGATGATATGCAGCAAAGGTGACCTTGTCAGCCTCCGCTACCAGCGCGGAACGCAGTTTGTGAGCGATACTGCGAAGCCAGTCATCAGCGTCGAGAGGCTCGACGGAGTGGTGGAACGTGGGTGGATGTAATTTGATAAAATCACTGAGTGACACCACGTTAGTCCTCTGATGGTGTGCTGTGTTCTGTTCAATACGCTCCAACAAACGGTTGGTCTCCCGCTTGTTTCTCTCAGCTTCCATCATAACCTCGGCTAGGGAAGGAGGCTGAGGCAGATTTGCATCCCTGACTTCACTGCCTTCGGCCTGCTCTTGAGGAGCAGGGTTAGTGCATGTGTTGACCATCCTAGGTAAACAAGACAATGATTTAGTCAGGATGATAAGATTCCGACATAGGATATAAAATGTAAGGAATAACTCGAAATGCAAGATGATCATCCGTATGACATGGTAAATACAGGAACTGCTTCTTTATTCCATCGTCATACACACCATACAGGGTTTAGTACAAGACCAAACAAAGTACTATTATGGTGAAAGGAGGATTACATCTCATCGGAGGCATCCCAAGCTCCTATACATTATTTTTCTACACCTCCGGAAAGAGTACAAACTAGGTCATATCCCACGAGTCACGCAGGACGATTGACGACACAGCTAGTGCGAACTAGTGATACTACCACTAACTCAGACCGATCCGTAGTAGTCCTCGTAGAAGTCACCTCCATAGCCTGGAAGCTCAACATGATCATCCGGAAACAGACGATCTCGCGGAGCTTGTGGACCATAGGGGCTAGGATGAGGTCTTGGACCAACAGACGGTGGCCTGCGGGGACCGCGAGGTGGGGTGATGCCTCCTACATCACGCCAACCCATCACGTCTGGCAGAGCAGATCTCACAGGATAGAGATCGCGCATATCTGAATATCCAGCTTGCACCGCCGGTGCAAACCGAGTCAAAGTAGCCCAGTGGTCAGCACGGGTATTGAAGAGCTCTAACCTTAAGGCCCGATTTTCACGGTCCTTATCCTCGAGCATCTCCGCAGTGGTGCGAGTCCGTGAATCCTCCTGGGTGGGGTCAGCATAGATAGCCTGGAGGTACCCTTGTGCTCCCGGAAGTGATCCTGGCATATACCGAAAATCAGAGTCCCGAAATAGACCAGATCCGACTCGCATAATGGTCATCATAGAGTAGGCGGCGTCCTGCACAACCATCTCAATAGTAACCCCGAGTCCATAGGAGCAGTGAAGGGGCTCGGTGGATCCAGGATAAGATGGAAATATCCTGACAGTGCAGAGATACTGGCTTTGATTGATGTCCCGAAATTGCTCTTCGACCGTGTACTCAGGATACCAGCGGTATCCAGCCTCAGTCATTACCCTGACCAACTTGGCAGTATGGCCGGGTACATCTAGGCATCAAGTCAGGCGAACCACTTGATTGAGGTCGCGAGTGGCCATCTGAAAGCACAATCATAATGCAAAGGCATTAGAATTTCTAGCAAAATTTCGGCAGCATAACAGCTGTAAATGCTCAAGAAGGATTTTGAGACATTTGACAAAGGATTACATACATACTCGACATCATCATATCAAAGTTCTGAATCCATTTTAACAACATAATATGGTAGAAGAACTGAACTAGGCTTGTATCCATCATACCTATAAGGTACTACTGATTAGCAACACGTGATCCTGATAGAGAGAATAGATCCTAATTCCTTAACCCCCGGTGGAAGAATGGACTGACTCCGATCAGAATGTCATAAGATAAAGGAGTAAAAAGACCCTTACGTTCCAACCCACAAACAATTCCCCTACATATAACTAAAGAATTTCTAGACTCAACATCGACCAGTTTGGCTTGGAGAACCTACAGGCAGTCCGGCTCTGATGCCAACGCTGTCAGGACCCCGACTCGATGTCACATCGATCTAGCCGGTAACACCTCATATCACTTTGCGGCCTCACGCACGGTATCCCCACGGGTGTCGCCTTACCTTTGCCCGGGACCGTTTGCGCCTTTTGGCTCACGTATATGATAGTGTCGCTAGCATCCATATGATAAGGAGCCCGGGCTGACATGACTAGTCGTAAACCCAAAGTGGCACAGACTTACAGGGACAGGCATCCATGACCCAGCTTCGAACGTGTCGGTCATCAGCAAGTGGGTCCGGGCTGTAGCACTGGGCTAGCAGGACTCCGGTAAACCTGGCTGTAGCGGGCTAACAGGACTCCGGTACTCAAATCGTGACATTTCCCCGAAGGGACAGACACAGGAACGAAGAAGGACACATGCCGGCCAGCCTAAGTGTTCCAGAGCAGTAGCAAGCTACCATGGCTCAGCGGTAACACTAGGAGACATTTCCCAGTAAGAGAGGCTACTAAAGATAAACAACTAGATAGTCAGATCCCACACATACCAAGCATTTCAATCATACACACAATATGCTCGATATGTGGAAATACAACGAAGCATCACAACATGACTCTACGACACAAGTACTTTATTAAAGGCTCAGGGAGCCATACATAACATACACAAAGGTACGGGTCTCACGACCCAACATTCAAGTCATACAGTCATACAAACCAGCAGCGGAAGTAACTTGTCTGAGTACAGACAACTAGTAAAATAAAAGAGGCTTGGAAAGCCTAGCTATACTACATGGTCCTTCACAAGCTCAGGGTCACCACCTGGGCCTTTAGCCTACTCGTTGATGTCAACGTCTACATAGAACCCATCAGAAGGGGTTGCAGCGTCTTCTGTAGAGATGTAAATTATAGCAACATGAGTACAAAGGTACTCAGCAAGACTTACATCAGATCCTACATACATGCATATTATCAAGAAGGGTTGGTGGAGTTATTGCAGCAAGCCAGCTTTGACTCTTGGCTAGACTATCCTACGATACTTCAACTTGAAATGGTTTTGCGCACACGAGTCCACTACTCACCAATTCAATACACTACCGAGGATCCACCTCCGTCTTCCTACGGAAGAGCCATCCTCGGCACTCACACTTATCTTGAGAATTTTAGCAGTTTCCATTTACTTGTCTATGAACTGTATAGGCAACCAAGTAGTCCTTTACCGCGGACGCGGCTATTCGAATAGATCATGTTAACCCTGCAGGGGTGTACTTCTTCATACATGTTTCCACCACTTAGCGTCTGCACACGACATGTGCTCGGCAGACTTCAAGCGAAAGCCGACGTGGGTGTAGACCACGACCTACCTAAACACTTAAGCCTCTAGTCCAGGTTTATCGCCTATCCAGGTTCCATCCGCAGGGAGTCCGGCCGAGGTTTCCCATACGGCCCCGAACGATGTGAACAGGGTTCCGAGATACCTAACGGGTATTCGGTACACCCGGCCACGTACCTACCGCATCACAGCCCACCCCTATGGTCAGCGCTGTCCACGGCCTCCAGTAGGCTACAAACACCAGAAACTACTTGCAACTCCTGGACAGAGAGCTAGGGTGAATAAGAAGTCGAGCGGGGTCATATTTCAGGGCCCAATGCATGGTAGTAGCTGTATCTTAAATCACACATACAGATCTCAGTGCTTAGGGTCGGCTTCAATGAAACAACCCACCATGTACTCCTACATGGCCTCTCATCGATACCTTTACCAAATCGTGTTCACCACACCACTCTCATTACCGACATAATCATTTCACTCTAGCCATCACCAAGATGAACCAGACCTGACACGACTCTAAGCATAGCAGGCATAGCAAGGTAGGAACAATACATACATATGGCTCAATCAACTCCTACACATGCTAGTGGGTTTCATCTAGTTACTGTGGCAATGACAGGTCATGCAGAGGAAATGGGTTCAACTACCGTAGCACACAGCAGTTTGAAACGCGTTGTCTTAATGCAGTAAAAGAGAGCAGGAGTGAGAACATGGGATTGTATCGATATGATCAAATGGTTGGTTGCTTGCCTGATGGTTCGATGCACTGATACGGTTCTTCGTTAGGGTAATCACGGTACTCCTCGGAGGCAGAACCTGTCGCAAAGGACACCGATACACAACCATCACCAAACAATGTGCAACAATATGATGCATGCATGAAACATGGCAATATGAGTGTGTTGGGCTAATGCAACTAAAACCAGAAGGGTTTGAACAAATTTGAATCAAAGATTCAAATTTCAAACTCAAACATGGCCTTTTAAAGTGCTTTTCCTTGTTCTGCTTAAAACATCAATTTAACTTGTTTGATCATGCATGAAAATAGTGCAGATGGATAGATTGGATTTTTCTGATCATTTTTCATATATAATTTGTCCAATTTGGAGTTACAGAATAAAAGTTATGAATTTTTGAAGTTTAAATAATATTCTGGAATTTCCTGATTTAATTTAAATCCAGAAATATAAATATTGCGCCAGCATGACGTCAGCATGACGTCAGTGGTCAACTGTGGCTGGCTGGGGTCAAACCTGACGTGTGGGGTCCACACGTCAGTGACAGGGGGGTTTAACAGGGTTAACTTAATCCTAATTAGGAATTAGTGGCGCTGGGGCCCACTGGTCAGTGTCAGGGGGGTAGTTAGTTTAACTAATTCGGTTAGTGCTAATCCTAATTAGCTAACAGGGCTGGGCCCACCTGTCAGGGACACAGGGGGGGTCCTGCCGTGGTCAAGGTGGGTCAAACCCACCGGCGACATGACGCCGGTGAGGCCCGAGACAGCGGCGCGATGCGGAAACGCGCTACAGGGCACGGGCGAGGCCGTGCTTGGGCTCGTTGGAGAGCCCTTGCTCCCGCGCGTCGAACGGTGGTGGTGGCCGTGCCTGTGGTGGCCGGTACCGACGACGGCGAGCTCGTGAGCGGCGGCCGGAGTTCGGGTGCGGTCGGGATCGGCGTTGCTGCTCGCAGGCGAGGGAGCTGAGGCGGTGGAGGGGCTGTACGGGTCCTTACGGACTTGTTGGACTCGCCGGGGTGACCAAATGGTCACCGGAGCTGCGTCGACGGCGAGCTCAGCGACGGCGGAGGTTCGGCCGTGGTGGGAAACGGGGTTACGGTGCGGGAACGAGGGGGAAAAGAGGGGGAAACGGTGGCGGAGCTCACCGCGGTTGCCGTGGGCGTCGAAGCGGGCTCGGGGACACGCTGGGGACCGCGAATCGACGGCGATGGTGGTCAGAGCCCGAGGAGGAAGACGATGGCGTGGAGGCGATGCAGAGCTTCCCGAGGGGCTTGGCTTGGTGGGGAGGAAGAGGGGGTCGCGGCGGAGCTCCGAAGCTCAGCGGAGGGGCGAGGGGTGGCCGGTGACGGCTGCTATGGCGAACGGCGGCGATGGTGGTGTTCGGCCGTGAGAGAGAGAGCGAGGGAGAGGAGGGGAAGAACCGAGGGAGAAGTGAGAGAGAGCAGGGGAGGGCGTGGCGTCGTCCGGGGCATCGAGACGAGGAGGGGAGGGCAGGTAGGCAGGCGAGCAGGTGGCGTGGCGCGGTGGCGCGCGCGCGCGCCGGCCACACTCCCCTCCCTCTGTCGAGGACGAAGACGACAGAGGAGGGAGGCGGGCTGGGCCGCCTGCTGGCTGGGCCGGCCAGCTGGCTGGGCTGCACAGGGAGGAGCCCAGGTAAGCTCCTCCTTTTATTTATTTTTCTTTTTCTAATTTCTGACATTTGTTTTGATTTAAATAAAATATTAAATCATTTATTTACCTTATGCCAATTTTTGCAGGAGCTAGATATATTATTCCAGAGCTCCTTTATAATTGGCATAATATTTGGACATATATTAATATATATAACTAATATATTTCCAATGCAAATATTTATGCATTAATTCCAAATGCCCAAAATAATTACCTATGAGCTCTTAAAAATATTGGTTTGATTTTTATCTCTGTCCAATATTTTCAGAGAGCAACATGAGTATTTTCTTGGACCTTTTTGGAGAAATTTTTATTTGGATCATTTTCAGAAATGATTCTGAGGGTTTCACAAATCCCCATTTCAATTTAAATGGAATTTTAAACATGATGCACACACTCTAATGCATGACTAGCTAGGGTGTGACAAAATGGATCGGTCTGATCCATAAAATCAACATCCTGTGCAAAAAAAAATTTATTTTAGGATGTCTACAACTTGTTGTAAATAGAAGCTGAGCACGTTTAGAGGCCCATTTGTCCACCTGAAACTTATTTTTTTGCTGTTCAACATGTTCATCCATGAGAAATCTCTTGCTGTAAAAATTAAGCCTCATGGACAATAGCAACCTCGCATTCAACAGGAAGAATGTGACAAAGCTTCTGTTTGCCTGGTTGGATGCATATCATCCCATCGTTATTGTCCTCAAACGAATGTCATGAGAACTGAGAAAATCCTTGTGCTTATTATGCCAGTGATTGGTTATATGTTTTTCTCCATGTGGTTCTGCCTAAGTAGACATGAAGATTGAAAACAACTAAGGTCTAAAAAAAGAGTATGTCGAAAGAACGACAGCTGAACAGTTAATTCTGGTACAATATGTACGGGCTTTCAATGTGCATGAAATCAGCACCTCTATGTATAAATTCTCCAGAGATCGGAAGCATCACAACAAGCCAATAATTATGTCCAGATCAAAACTATACATTTTGATATATATGATCTTGACAGAATCCAGCAACATTGATAGGCTATTAATGGACGAACTCTTCATTGAGCATATAACATAATATTAGTACCCAAAGTGTACTCGAAGATGATATAAAACTTATGCGCACAAATGAAAAATGCAGCATATGATTACAAATGTGTAGATGATAATATACGGTACCTGAAAAGGTGAGCAGCCAAACACCAACTCCTTGTGATTATTAAACGGGTCACGAATTACACCCAAGGTCTCCAGTTTGGGCGCAGAGACGACAATTATTTCTGAAGGTGTATAACAATTAACAACAAGCAACCTTTCAAGTGAAGGGGCATCTTCGATGATGAGCTGCTATCCTTCAAAACAAATTCCAATGCTTTTAAGGTGAGGCGACTTTATTTGGAGACAACTGATTCCGATTTCTATTCCCAAAACAATCAGCAAGTGCTCCAGGGCAGGGCAACTGGAGTGGATGATGTTGTGCGGTGAGGCCTCTGACAGATAAACCACCACAAGTGAAAGTTTTTTTAGCAGTGGGAGTCGAAGCATTTGTACCAGATCGTCTGGTAGATGGCACCGGGCGAAGGTGGCGATGTGGAGAGAGGAGGAAAACCGCGAGATGGACAACGGTGGTGTGGGCACGAATTCTTGGTATGTTCATGGTAATGGTAGAACTCAAACTGCTGGAGTTTTCCGAATTCAGGGGATGTCAGCCAAGCGTCCACCTTGCCGGGTATGGACAGCAGGTAGCTTGTCGGGATGCAGAGGCATTGAACGGGGTCCTGCTGGTGAGAAGAGACGATGGCTCTGATGAGATCAAATTCCGGAAGGACAGATATCTGACGACAGTCGAGATTGAGGGGCGCGGTGCGCCATAGAGGGCGCCACCGAGTTGAGAGGACTTGTGTGCGGCAGCAATCCTTGGTGGGGAGAAGCGAGATGATCTCCTCAAGGATCACATCCGGGAGATTGCTGATGCGGTCCACCGGAGATTCAACCAGTTCCTCAGATCCGGGTGGGGGGGGGAGGGCTCGCCGCTTCTCCCCGTGCTACCGGGTGCAGGATCTACAACCGGCGACGCCGCTGGCGGGAGCCTCATCTTGGTGCTGGGGCCAGTCGACTCCATTTTCCTTGTGGGCGTCGCGCCGAGCTCACGGGTTTGAGTAGAGTAGCCAGAGACGAGCCTAGTGGCAGTGCGAGTGGGGAAGAAGGAGGGCTGGGGATTTCTGTTGGAGTGGAAGAAGAGAAGCAGGCGTTTTTTGTACGAGTGAGGAAGAAGGTGAGCGGGGTTTTCTGGACGAGTGAGGAAGATTGGGGAGCGGGGGGAATTGGGTGGGGAGACGGAAGCGGGAGAGCGAGCTGTTCGTGTTTATAAGGCCCGCTGCACTAGCTACTCGCTTTTTCCCAAGAACCGCTCTCTTCTTTTGCGTTGCTGCATGACTAGCCATGCATGCAGGATGCATGTGCCCGCTGGCCACTACATGTGCCTGGTTTGTTACTAGGCCTATTTAATAGGGTGGTTATGGAGTAAATTAAGGAGATTTATTTTCTCTGTGTGCATCCACCAAATTAGAGGATGTGGTACTGGATGCAGACACTCACATTAAACTAACATTCAGAAGAACAAAAGTTCAACATGACTATGCATCTCAATGATTCACCATACTATAACCAATATACAAAACTGTGAGAAGGTGTGGAAATAAAGAAAATCGGTCGACGCTTCTCTGAGCAAAGGGCCTCCCTGCGCACGCATTAATTTCCTGGGCATGCTTGTTTCTTCTCAATGTTGCGAGCACTTTGAGCATGTTAGCAACTCCACAGCTAGCTGGCTGCCTCATCTTGCAATTGATGCTGACACATTTGCAGCAAACACATGAGGCAATAGAGATGACTCAACATGGGTCCATATTGTGCAGTTCCCCTTATATCAGATTCATTGTCCTGAATTTGAAAAGATAGGAAAACAATAGCTATACTTAAACAGTGTTGCAAAACAGTAGCACATATCAATAGATCGGCATGACAAAACACGATCATCTGGACGAAGGTGATACTGACCTGCCTGAGGAAGATTACATATAATTTCATAAGTCCTTGTTGATTTCCACCTTCGGCTGCACTGCTTGTTTGCTCCTCCACACATGACAGGATCATTCCGCACTGCATTCAGGAAGTCAATGTATGAATAAGCTAATTTCATCTTGCGGTGTTCATTGTACCTAGTTACGAATGTAGGAATACCTGGAGCACCATGAGGTTAGCTGACAGCAGGTAGATGCAACCATATAAAGTTTGTGCGGTGCTACCAAAATTGAGGTTTGTATCCCGTCCCGTTATGAGAATTCTTCTTGAAGTTGGTAGAATGTGATGGCTTGTTCTTTGCATCAAACTTGCCTTTCCCCTAAGATTTATTCTTGTTGTTTTGGGGCTGATTGGGCTGGAAGTTCTTCTCGTGTACCATGTGGGCACTAGAAGCTCCCTCGGAGACCCGAGCATGTGTGTCTTTTGCTCTCGCCTTCTCCTCAAAATCAAGAGTGCTAATGAGATCCAAAACAGAAAACTCATGTCTATTGTTTTTCAGAGAAGTAGAAAAATCGTTCCACGAAGGTGGAAGCTTGGCAATGATGGTCCCAGCAACAAATTTTTCCGGCAACACACACTTAAAGTACTCAAGTTCCTTAGAGAGTGACTGTATCTCATGAGTCTGCTGAACAACAGAGCGCTCATCAGTCATCTTGTAGTCACAGAATTGCTCCATGACGTACAACTCGTTGCCAGCGCCCGAGGGCCCAATTGTGGCCTCGAGCGCAGCCCACATGTCTTTGCCGCTGTCAAACAACATGTACGAATCCACAATGGAATCGTCAAGAACACTCAGCAGGGCGGCTTTGAAGAGGGTATCCATGTTCTGAAAAGCTTCCTGCTGTGTAGGATTAAGATCGCCCTCAGGCTTACCCTTAGTGGCGTCATAGTAGTACATGATCTGAAAGCAATATACTACTCTTGTGTGCCACCTTTTATATTGCACCCCCTTAAAAGTAGGCGGCTTCAAAAGCGCAGCAAAACCACTCGGAGTAAATTGCCTGTGATCAGGTTTTTGGACTGGATTGTTGAATATATGAGCAATTTAGTATGAGATTTAATCCGAATCAGCAGTAAATAGATCATGACGACAATTGCAAACATCAAAGTAATGATGCGGACTTAACCAGGAGGACAGAATCACATACTGTATAGCGGGAGCAGAACCGATGTGGTTGATGTTGTCACTCATGTCGTTGATGAAGAGGTTACCCAGGTCGGGGAAGAAGGCTGTCGTTGAGGAAGTCGTCGCTGGCAGCAGTCACAGGAGTGTGCTCCCCAAAAACCTGATCGCCCCTCTCCCCAAAAACCCGTCATCCCTTCTCGTGTTGCACGCGGGAAGGAGGGATGGAGAAGAATTGCGTGGCAGCGCTAAGATCTGGAACGGTGCAAAACCATATGATACAACAGCGGCTAGGGTAGAGCATGTCAGGTCGGAGTATAATAGTAGGACTTTGGCCCCCAAACCCCACATCCAAGTCAATAATAGCTCAAAAAAGTCAATAATAGCCCCACCAAGGTTTGTCTAAAAAAATGGAGTAATTAAGGCGTCTATTAGTCCCTTTAGTATAAATACAATATCATTAATAATGGCCCCGCCTTTTGTCTCACAAAGTAGAGTATGCTGGAGTACAACCGGCTACACGTTTACAGTCCACTTCTGTTCTCTCTCCTCTTCTCTCTCCTTCAACTAATCACAAATACTATATTTAAATCCTTATAGCCTGCTTATGTCATCTAATTATAGTACTTGCTCTAAAAGTTACTATCCACTGTGTAGTCTAAAATGCCGGGCGTGCAGCGGGCGGTGCCCTCGGTCGGCGCGCCGCTTCAACGGCGGAAGCAGTGAGAGGTCGCGTCGCCCTGACTTGCCATCAATGTGGAGCGGCAGGCTCAGCTGGCGCCGGGCGGGAAGCGCGTGCGGGAGGGGGAGGGGTTTTTATTGGGCCAAGAAGGTGAGAAGCCAACTTGGGATCGGTCCAGACGGGGAAATATCATGTGCTCCCATACTCTGCATATGACACTAGTCTATGTTACTACTCCTTCCTTTCCGGTTTATAGAGATGTTTAGAGTATCATAGTAATATGTTACAGTACAAGTTACTCCCCACTATGACCAGCCTTGGCCTCTCCCAGTGCTCCACCATGTATAGCTGCTAAGCCTGCCACGTAGGCATAAAATATGATGTGGCACCAATAAACTAAGCACCTATGCATTGAACACTTGAGTTACTAAGCCATTTAATGCACTTAGCACCTCATCTAAAGAGCAGTAATAGTATAGCTAGCTGCTGGCTATAAGCCTACAGCCCATCTTATAGTCAACATGTACAAAGTGCCTAGGAGCACGTGCTAGAGCTGGCTCTTCACGAAGAGCCCGCTTACCTTCTCTCTCCTCTTCTCTTTCCTCCAACTAAGCAGAAATATACTACTATTTATTCCTTATAGCCCGCTGACTCAGCTCTATTGTACTTGCTCTAAGCACATCTAAGCACTTGCTAGCACCCCCTTGACCGTGGACCTTGACGGTGTACGTCACCTTGTGTCTCATAATTTTCCTCGTCATCATCTGAGTCCTAGAAGATCTCACCCACATCATCATTAGCATGCAGCCGCCTTGATAGACAACGTGCGCAGAAGGAGTAGAGGCGACTGGGGACGCACCACCACCATGTCGTGGGACTCCGTATGTGCTCGTGTGTGTGCAGCGTGCGTGTTTTTCCATCGGTGCTAGCTCTAAGGCCGAGGCTGCGGTCGTCTTTGTCTCCGACTAGTAGTTGAGCAACGACGGCAAAGAGGTGCTGCAAGAGATGCGTATGCGCCATTGCGTGTGAGCTTCGTCGTAGCACGACGAACCGGATGTCGCCGTGGATGGCGCACGCCTCCATGCAGCCGAGTGTGTGCGCATGCATGTGTTATTCATGTGCATTCTGCGGCCGAGCGTGTGTGCATGCACGTCTTGTGTACGTGCATTGTGTGCTCCATGCTGTGCGCATATGTGCATGAGTTGGATCGGATGGAGTTAGTGCGTTGGCTTGTGTACATATTTTAGAGTGTAGATTCACTCATTTTGTTTCATATGTAGTCCCTTATTGAAATATCTAAAAAGACTTATATTTGGGAACGGAGGGAGTATAAAACATCTTCAACCTAGCATCCTGATGTACGGTTTCTAGTGGTTAGCAAAAAGTTCATGTTCTTTTAGTTGTTTATAGGTGGGCAGGCGGCAAAAAAATAGGGGAAAACGCGCAAGGTTCCTTGCAGATGCTCCACCGCGAGGTTCCTTGCTCCTCCTCGGTCGTCGGGAATCTATGCTCTTCAACTCTTTTCTTTTACGTGAGCTTTGTTCATCCTTTTCCCAACACGCGAGACATCTAGCATCAAGGAGCACGTGTCATGCAAGAAAATGGAGATAATCAAATAAGCAGTG
>NC_057810.1:67817983-67824978 GCF_018294505.1 Triticum aestivum | reverse complement strand
AAACCCTTTTTCCGTAAGTGAGTCATGCACTTCGATGGCACCTGCGCAATATTTTTTTCTCCTCGATGGCACGTGAATGGCACGTGAATAGTGCACGTACTCAACGACGGAGCACGAGATGGTAGCAATGACATGGTCAGCCCTTTTTTGGAGAGAGTACGTACTACTAGTAAATAACTTTGATGTGTCCCGTCAACTCGCAGAACGACGAGAAGCTTGATTACGCCTTCTCCCTCGCCAACGCATGCGCGGTGGCTCGCAGCACGAGGAGAAACTTTTGCTTACAAGCGATGGACGTGCAGCAGTTCATTTGGTGTCAGATTGCCAGAAGCACTACTATAGAACCATCGACTTTTGGAAGAGGCGAAGAGCCAAGCGCAAGGTCACCTACTAACCTTAGCTAGGCGTAGTGGGAGTAACATAAGTAGATGTACCTCCTTTTTTTATCTAGAAACAACCACACGCGAATATCAAGGTGCTGGTTATGTAGAACAAATTTCCTGCAGTCCGTGCTCAGCCCTCCTCTATCTCCCTTCTCAGCCAGACAGCGGACGCACGGAGCCCATCGTCTGTTTGCTCACGTGCGGCCCCACATGTCAGTGAAAACGCAAGATGACCCACTGAACCTGCACATCTTTCACCTCGACGTGCTGGTGATGAAAAATAAATCCAAGAAAGATCTTCGGTGGCCGCTTTTGGAGTTACTCAAGAGTAGTAAGATTCTATTTACAGTTTAACCCAAGATGCACATCTCGTGGCTTCAACTTATCAACTACCACTCTATTTTCTTTCATGACACGACCTGGATGCTGGTTGTCCCACGTGTCGGCAAAAGGAGGAAGAACCCGACCAAATCTTCGGTTGTGCTCTCAGATTAGACTAGTTGTGCTAACTTAAATTTTTTATTGTGTACTCCCTCCGTTCCAAAATACTTGACTTCCATTTGTCCAAAAATGGATGTGCCTATTTACTAAAACATGTCTATATATATATATATTGACAAATACTACCTCCGTCCGGGTTTATTGGTCCCCATTATATTTCGTGCCAAATTTTGACCATAGATTAAAGTAACAAAATGTTTACGCATGTCACCAAACATTATATTTTTGAAAACTATGTTCAAATACGAATCCAATGAGATAATTTTTTTGACATGCATTAACATTTTGTTAGTTAAATCTTTAGTCAAAATTTGACACAAACTACAAAGGGGGCCTATAAACCAGGACGGATGTAGTAGAACGGAGGGAGTAGAATGGATGCAAGTTTTTGTATTGGGAAGAAGAGTACGTCCATATATTGATAGAGCATTGGAGTTGGCCTTACAAGTGGGACCGCAGTTGAGGAAACCGACTATCGGCAAACCCCCACCTCGCCCGCCGCACGATGGCTGAGTTAGAGAAACGATGAGGTTGAAAAAATTGCTCTAGCACGGACTCCAAGAAATATGGTGTCAGATGGAAGTCGTGCTGGTGGCGTGTGTCGTACTCCTGGACGTGAATGCTTGTTCTGGCCCATGCCACCCTACTACTCCTACTACTTACTATATAGTACTAGTATCGAGGATTCGAGGTGCTGGTTACATAGTACAGTATGGCTACAGTAAAAATACCCGCACGACGCGCGAAGCATGTGAAGCTAGTACAAATAGTGTACTACTATTGTTGATTGGCCTCATCCGATACCTGTTGCAATGCACGTACAATTATGTATTCGGGATGGATACTAGTGTGCTAGCGCCAACACCTTCTCCCTGGTACACTAGTATCCATCCCGATTTGGAAAGGCGAAGAGTCGGTGGACGGTTGCCAGTTTTCCACGGTTCACGAAGGGGCACCCCGGCCTACACATCGGTTCGGAAATACTCCTACTACTCGCCGTCGTCTCACTGATATGTTGGAACGGGACCACATGTCAACGAAACATGGTGTGTAATTTCTCGTGCAAAATGCGATCTGGATGCGTTGGCCTGAGGTGCCACATTAGTGTTTTTTGAAAGTTTGCTGCATTAGTTATCGACCTTTAGTTTTTTTTAACATGCAATCTGAATGGATAGCTCCTGTGGTCATCACACGTGAGCGGATATAGTGATGGTTGATTCGCCCGACCAACATATTACTGTGGGAATATGGGAGTATCAGCAGATTCAAGGAATAGAGAAATGATGGTTGCTTCGTCCGAGCAACTTACTGTGGCGAAGGTGGGGCTCTGTGATTTGACTGCTCACTAGTCATTACTACTGCGGCGCAACGACCGGGGTGAATCTTTCCCTGAAGTTGTGTTGTGCACTCAATATTGCTGCATGGCAGGTGGAGCCAGATGAAGGATGTCCAATATGTCGGCGAAACGAAGTTGAATTGTTTCTGGCATTGCTATCAATCCTTCAGGATTTGTTTATATGTACGCATAATTTTGATGAAATTGTACTATGATGCTATGAAGGTTTCAACTCTGGTTCCCACAGGAAAAAAAGGTTTCAACTTAGGATTCATGTGTCTTGCCTCGAGATTATCTCATTACAACATTCCATCAAATACAAATGAAACTACCATGGCTAATGCATCTCAATGGTTCGCAGATCAGCGCCAATGTTCACATCACAACTGAAGACAAAGTTGTGAGAAGGTGTACAAATTAAGAAAAAAATATAATTGATTGATGCTGTTCGTAGGCATGGCTCCATTTCCTTGGCATAGTGTTCATTGCTTGGCAGCTAGTTTCACCCAGCTCTGTAGCCAAAAAAGAGGTGTATGAAGGACACAACAATCCGATCATTTTGTGCAGCTGCACTAAAATCGGGCGGACCATCCCTGTTTGCAAAGATATCCAGTCAGTGTGATTACAATAATAGTGGAACTAGATGATGAAACGTAACACACATAAATAGAAGCCGATCACCTCTACAATCTCTCTTTAGGACTAACTTCTTGTTGGAGAAGATTAGACACGGAGTTGGATGAGGAGGATAGCAAAACCAATCTCCCTTTCCGCAGTCCCACAGAAATGTAAAAACGTTGCCCGTGTGACATTTTGGCGGAACTGCACAAAACACTCTTCAGTAAAGTGATTTGTGCAGTTCACCAAAAGGTCGCAATAGCAACGAGGTGAAAATGGATAGCCCTGTTTGCAAAAGGAGGTCGAAAGGAAACAATTACTGCCCAATAACACAAGTTGAAGACACATACGCCAACAAAAAAGAAGCATGTTCCATGTAAAAAGGGAAAGATAGCACATGGTGGTTTATTAAAAATGGTTTGAGGACGAGATTGCAAGATGGAAAGTACGTCGGCCGAGATACGATTTAAGCAAACAACTAAAGAAGATCCACATGCAACAACGTGGGAAGATGGGTAGTGGAGCAAGGCCGGAGGAAGATGTACCTGAGGGTCGTCGGGATGTTACTAGGAGGGCACCGGCGGCCGGGATCTGCCCATACTGCAGCAGCGAGCAAGTGGCGAAGGCCCTACCGCGCCGGAGCTTGGTCAGAGAGAATGACGGGTACCGTAGATCGGGATGAGCTGCCTCAACGCCATCGAACGGAGAGACGATGCACATCCTCCCACTCCTCCGGCGGACGGGATGCAGCCGGATCACTGACCAACGCTGAGAGGCCACGGTGGCCTTGTATGAGATTGTGTGATGAGACTCACAAGAGACAAACCCATTTTTCCATTTTCCCCACGGCAATCGTTTTATATTCTAGGCGTGGTACCCGACCCTCCTTCGAGTAAGCAACTGCTACACGCATCAGATTATTACGTGGGCTGCCTTTTCATACAGAAACGAACTCCACCGTATACCCGCGCGGGTGTGGCCGGGAATGAGACGTGAGTACATGCGTCCTGCGTGCACTTCTTCTTTAGGTGAAGGTACGCACGTGGGTGGGTGTGAGAGAGATGGTTTGTGCGAAACAGAGGCAATGTGTTGATGATATCTCAATCAGAAAAACGTAACATATGCAATGTGTGTGAAACGGAGTCATGGACGTGAGATATCGATAGAATTGAAAACAGGGATGAAGTGTGTGGCTGCACGATCGATAAAGAGTGCCATCGAATTTGTGTTTGCACACGTCAAAGATATAGGGCGGCTGGCCTACTGGAATTTGAGAGGGCAGAGGTGCAGTTCTTCTCTGTGGCATGGATACCTACCTACAACGTTCGACTATCGGTGTGTGTGGGGGGGGGCGTAGAGACCGGTTGACTAGGATATGTGTGGGGAAGGAGAGAGACCTAGCTATGTATTGAGGGAGATCGATCGACATCCATGGATATGTGTAGCATAGGAATAAGGTTGGGAAAAAGACAAAGGTTGAGCGTCGAAGGGTTGGTGGTGGAGTGGCGTCTCACAAATGGTGGGAGAGGCCTGCTAGAAAAATGGAGGGTATGAGTGCAATATCAATAAGAGAGGGCGGGGGATGTCTGTCTGTCTATGCACGTGTGTGTGAGAGACGGGTCAGGAGGTATTCAAGGATGATGAGGGGAGAAGATATGGTTGTGGTAAGCATGCGTAACTACATAGGAAGATCAACCGTCGTGTGTCCGAGAAAAGGAGAGACATAACTAGTGAGGTAAGTGTATCGGTGCTTGGTGAAAATGAATTATAGTCGACCTGGCTATATGTAGGGAGATCAGATCATATACACGCCTGCATGTGTTAGAAGAAAATAAGGTCTGGAGAGGCAGACAGGGGGAGAGGGTGTGGCTAGGAGGTGGTGCGAGAGGCCTACCATGTCGAGGGGAGAGGAGTGCGTGAGCATGTGATTAATGAAAAGAGGGTCGGGAGTGTGCACCTGCGTGGAATCGTATTGGACATATGGGGGCATGGACGGTGAGAAGAGAAGAGGGGAAGTATATATGTGTTTGTTGTAGACACACTTGGCTAGAGACGTATATCGATCGGTGTGTGCCAGAAAGAAGGAGTCAGGGGCCTACACACACCGCTGGTGGACGACTTAAAGAGAAATAATGAACATGTGCGATGGAGGGGACGCTAAGGGCCGGTGTGTGAGGGGGGCGGGCATGTGCATGCACGATAGAAAGTTAGCGCTAGCTAGCTACAAATAGAAGAGGATCCTGAAGGTGTAAAAGACGAACAAAGATCATAACTCATTATAAAAAGGTGGATACAGATACTTGAAGAAGATATCATAATGTAGAACATTGATTAATTTGGGCTAATGTGTGGCTTTTGCAACTCAGGTCTAAATACTTGTCATAATGTAGAGGGCGGGGCACTATACTTTGTGTGATAAACACGGTGTACGTATGGAACATGGTTTAGATTATGAATATATAGTTAGTACATCAAATTTACTATTATTTGGAATCAACATCAAGTGTATTCAAAAAATAGAATTCGAGTTCATGTAGTACACATAGTTCATATCTATCTCTATGGTAATCATGTGGTGTGTTATTAAGGTAATACACGAATGATGGTTGAAGTTGGCAACAATCATGATTGTAGATTCTTATTGAAATAGAGAAACGAATTCAAATTTAGTTCGAATTGCAGCGGTAGTATAGACATTTGGAATGCACTAAAATGTTGGTATGAGTAGGTTACATGCATTATACAACAAGCAAAAAAAATTAATCGGACATAACATGGATTCATACTCCCTCCTTCCATCTATATAGGGCGTAATGACATTTTTAAGACCGCCTTTGACTATTGACAAGATTAATAGTACATGACATGCACAATGTGAAAATTATATCATTGAAAGAACCTTTCACAGAAGAAGTTAATGGTGTGATTTGTGTAAGTTGCATGTCATATATCATTGCTCTATTATTTGGTCAAAGTTAGCATCAAAAAACGCATCAGACCCTATATAGATGGAAGGAGGGAGTAGCTTTGAATAGCATTTGTATAGTTAAACGGGGCAAGACTCTCTCTTTCTGTGGTGCGAATAGTTTTATTTTTTTCGTTTTCTTTTTGGTTGAGGGAAGTGCGAATTGATTTGGTACGTACAAGTACAATATTACTACACGCTAGGCTTGTCCCTAAAATTCAACCCGCGTCCTGTTATATCCCAAAAATTCAGATATCGTGCTCCCAAAACTGGCGCCTTCACAACCCGCGCCTTGCTATCCCGAAATTACAATGCGCGCGAAAACTCCCTCCAGCTGCCAAATCCCGACACGTGAAATCCCCCTTCTAACCCTGAGCCGAAAGGGCCGCTAGTTCAAATCGGTGGGGGGTACTTTTGTAACACACCCTACATTTTGGACAAGCGCGTCCCTAAGTCATGCTTCACCCCCTCCCATCGCCCCCTTTTTTCCATTCGAAATCCCATGCCGCCATAACCTCTCCGCTCCAGCCGCGAAACCCCACCCTTCTCCGTCCGCCACGTCACCTCTGCCCAGCCAGAGCCTCTTCCCCGATGACATCGTCCACCGCAACAGTTCGACGTCCCTCGTCCACCTCCCAGATGAGGATCCATCGTCCATCTCGCCATCCCGCCGGTTCAGCCGCCCCGTCCTCCACCTCCAAGGAGCTGCTCCGATGATTGCCTCGTCTATCGCGGCTGCTCCATCCCCACAACGCCACCTTAACCTGCTCCACCAGAACCGCATCATCCTCACCGACTCCTCGGACGAAGCCGAGGCCTACTCGGCGCCACCAAAGAGGTTGTACACTCATCGCATCGCACCTTCTCCTTAACTTGACCTCCCGGTGCCGACGGTGCTCCACCCCGCACCCCCATGGAGCGGCTACCTTGAAGCTGGCGCCACGGGCGACATCTCCATGCTGGCTCTCCCCCAGTGCGAGGCCCCTTCGGTGGTGGCGTCCATACCAGCCGGATCTGCTGCTGCTGCTCCGGCTCTCGCTCGCTCGCTCGCGCTGCTGCTGCTGCTCCGGCTCTCGCTCGATTGCTCGCTCTCCTAGCTGCTGTTGCTGCTCTCCCCCTCGCTCGTGCTGCTGCTCTGCTCCGATTAAGCCACACTTCAGTCGACTGAATCGACTTTTGGGTCAGTCGATTT
>NC_057810.1:67807408-67817582 GCF_018294505.1 Triticum aestivum | reverse complement strand
AGTTAAGGAAGAACCACCCGCAGCGGGGACGGGGGCTTGCCGGAGAGGTACCCCACTATCTATCTTAGGGTTCAGGGTGGGGGCGGGGGGCCTAGAGGGCTGGCCGGGGCGGCGGTGGCGAGTTGTTTCGGGGCAGCGAGGCGGCGCTGGGGCCGGCGGTTTGGCCGGTGGTGGCTGGCGGCTCAGGGGGGTGCAGGTTGAAGATGAACCGCAGGCCCTCCCTAAACTACATGTCAAGTGCCTCTCTGCTACCATTGCGTTCAGTTTCGACAGTGGCATTCAGATTCCACAGTAAATTTTAATTTCGACAGTTAAGTTCAGAGTCAACAGTTTTTACCTCATCTGTTGTAGTCAGGTGGTTTTTGGTGATGTTAATTTTACATCCATTTTACATCATCTATTGGAGATTCTATTAGAATCCCACTTGAGATTGACGATGTTTGTCTTGTGCTGCTTCAGCCTTGACGTCTTACGGCTCACCGGAGCTGCTCCAACGACGGAACGATCCATCACAACAGAGCAGTGCCCTAGACGCTGTCTACAGATTCCTCAGATCTTCCTCCACACCTCCGACAGCCACATCTGCCTCAACTGCTTCAGCGACCAACCCAATGATGCTGAGGTCGACACGGCTACGGCAAAGAGGTTGTACACTTGTTGCATCACTTATTACTATACATTCACGTTGATCCATTAGGGCTATTTTGTTTCAACGAAAAAACATAGCAATAGGGAATTTTCCAATGGCACTCCACTCTTCAATTATTCATGCATTTTGTTGAAAGGAATGAAGCAAAACATCCACCTGGACCTACTTTTCAAAATCCTATGCATGAAAACAAGACCAAGTGCATTAGTGCCAGAATAACATTCTAACTGTACAAGTTTTCATATGGTTTCACTTGATTTTGGCCATGTTTCTTTGCATTCCTATGCTCTTCCAATTCTTGTAAACCAAACACCCAAGTTGACAGAAATCCTGTGTTGACAAATGCTCTATTTACCATGTGCATTTTCCTGTCCTATTCTGGTGTCTTTCCTATCCCTGCGTTTTAAGAATCATGCAAGCCAAATGAGCCCTTACAGAATTACTTCAGTTACAGGTACGTGTCGAAGGGAACTTTGTGTGGCTTGTCCTGCTCCTTCCGCGACGTCTTCCACCTCACCTGAGCTGCTCCATCGACAGAAGCATCCGCCCAACCAGACATCACGACTCCTGACCGTCTTTCGCCTCCTCAGATCTCCTTCCCTACCGCCGGCACCCACCCCAATGGCATCACCATCATCGACTCAGCAGATGAACCTGAGGAGTACACGGGTCCACAAGAGAGGTCGCACTCTTTTGTTTCTGCTTATGTTATGCATTGCTTAAACTTACTTGCTACTTTATCGTCCTGTTCAGCTCTTGGACTCCCAACTTAGGTCCAAATTAATGTTCAAACTTGAGTTCTAAATTAGTTGTGGGGCACATATCGAGGCAGCAATGAATAGTATGTCTGTCTAATATCTGGTTCACCTAGGGTATGCCTATGTTGTTCATCTTGGGTGGGAAACAAATAGTAAAGAAATCATCATCTGTCTTTTTATTAATTTAAAGCAATCATCAGCCTGCTATCATTATTTTTGGATCCATCCACTGGTTGTTACCATCACTCTAAATTTCTGCATGCTCTCCTTACATAATCTCACCATATTTTTTCGTATGCATGTCAGATATTGTACACAGTCATGATGAACATGTAGAGAAAAAGAGAAGAGTTTTGCGCGGCAATACAATGTCATGCAGACATCGCTCCATGGTGGGTTCAATGGCAAACCCTCCCCACCCCTCTCCAGATTGTAATCCAGAGGAAGATATCTGTTGTGAGGTGGATTCAGACGCCGCTGACCACTCCTATTTACCCCCAAGGTGTTTGCTCTACCTTGGCATGATGATGTTAGTCATATAATGCATATGTTGCCTTGCAGTGCCTACTTTTGACATCATATATGTCATCTGCTTAGTTTAGACATGTTCTGTAATGCGACCTGTTTGGTTTCTATATCATATATGGGAATTATGCAGTCTCATGTCTTTTAGCCAGCCATAATATATGTGAAATATGCAATGACATCCTGTTTAACCAGGCATCATATATTTCAACGATATCTTGCCCATCCTTTTCTTCATTACATTTCCATTCGTCGACAATGTCTGTACATTAAACTACTCTTCCTATGAATCAGCCATTTGGGTGGGAGATGGAAAAATCTGGAGTGAAAACAAGGCCTTCAGAGCAGACAGTGCTACCCGTCGAAGCAGATCTCTTGTTGGGTCCCTATAGCTCCTCGGAGATGGATTCAGAGACAGATGACCAGTCCTATTCCCCTACTGAGGTGTATGCTCTAACTTGGCATGGTTATACTGCTCATATCATGCATATGGTGTCTTGCATTGCATAGTTTAGACATCATATACACAATATTCAACACCATGTTCTTAGTTCAGACATCATCTCGAATGCCCTCTGTTTAGCATATAAATCACATATGTGAATTAAATGATGCGATCCTGATTACTTAGATAACATGTAGGTGAATTATGTCATGCGATCCTGTTTAGTTATTCATCATATCTTTGAATTATGTTATGCTATGCTATCCAGTTTAGATAGACATCATATATGTGAAATTATATCATCCTGTCCTCTGTAGTTAAACAATATACATGCCAACTATTTCATGCCCTCTTTTTTCCACACTATCTATTGCATCTGTCTCTCATACAATGTCTGTACATTCAACTATGTTTCCTGTTTATCAGCCATTTGAATTGGAGCGGGTGATGCCAGTATCTAGCGGAATAAAAACACGGTCTTCAAATAAAACAGTGCTACCTCTTGGTGGAGATAGCACCCCGGTTGTACATGCACAAGAACCAGCCCTACCACACATAACCCAAACTCTCACAGATTGTACCCCTACTATGATGGACAGAGAACCAGCTTCACCCAATCTAACCCCAACCCCATCCGATAGTAACCCAGTTCCTGTTGACACAACACCATCTCCACCACAGAGCTCCCAAACAAGAGCAGTTAGTAAGGCAGCTCTAGTGCCCAAAGGGCCAGTACTATCACGGCGAACCCCAACTCCACCAGTTAGTACGCCTATTCCTGTGGAGGAAGCACAACCAGCCAGTCGTAGTTTAGCATCTATCGCATTTGATGTTGTTAAATCATATGTGCGTATCTTCCCATCTTGGAATTATTATACTGAAGATGAAGGAAAATGTCAGCTGCAGGTGTTTGTCCAGGAGTTATGTGTAAGTAATGTTATTCATGGCAATTACTTTGCTTCGTCCCATACATCCTACCTCCATGATGGTTATAATACAGCAAATTTTCCCATTTTTCTCTATAGATAAGGACCGCTTTGGAAACTCAGGATGAGGTAACCTGTGCTAATACCTCTGCTACCTTCAAGAATGCTTGGTGGCAGTATTGGAATTACCTGAAGAAAATGTACTTCACCGGCAAAGAAACTCATCAAAGTCCCTTACGTTCTTCTAAGACACATTTACTGGACGATGACTGGGAATGCCTTGTTCTATACTAGTCCCGAACCAAGAATGTGGTAAGGTCTATGAGCTCATTTTCTATTTTTAAGTATTATATTCTTGCGTCTTACTGTACTCTGTTCATGTAGAACAAGTGTGTAAACCTGAAGAACAACTGTTCTAATTTAAGATTCCATTGCTATCATAGTTCAAAAGAGTGCTAGGCGTTAATTGTGCGTTTTCCACCGCCTTGCACTTTACTGACCAAAGCGCATGCTTATGCGCAGTTATGCATAGATTAAGCGTAGTTATGCGCAATGCGTTTTGCCAATGCCTAGAGCCTAGGCGCCCTTAAGCGCTCACTTAGGCACGCCTTTTTTAACTATGATTGCTTTGCTCTTGTATCACTGCATTTACTGATACAAACTTATTTTTAAATTGAAGGATCCAATCGAAACTCCAATGGCACAGCAGGTATGTTCACGCATGTTTCTTTAACAGGTTTGCTCTTATCAATAGCTCTTTCGATTTCAATTTCAATTGTGTATACAGTTGCCTTTCATATCATGCACATTACTAGCATCACAACAGAGCCAATAGTGTTGTTGTACATGTAGACACGTGGTACCCATCTGAAAATCTTGTTGTGCCGTGTAGTTTCCCATGCTTTCTATTCTTTCACTGCTGCTTTGTCTTGAACTGATATGATTTGAACCATGTCTCTATTTTGATTTGGCAAGACAATGCAGTGACCATAGGACATAGATATATGTTTGTTTGATGCTTTTCTTATGTACTAGTACTTGGCAATAGAAGACTTGGTAGTTTAATCCTGTCCACCTTACTAATGAACCGGTTCACCGAAATGAGTTTCACATACTAGTACATGCTAAACTTGTTATGTGTCTGCTTGTTTCTTCTTTTAGAATGCTGACAGAATATTGGGGAAGAGTGCCTTATTAAGCAATGGTAAAGGAAGTAATGTAGATAAGGTTCAGGATAGTGACACATCCTTGTTGGTCTCCAACAAAGCTGATAAAACAGCTAAGGAAGACTATCTTGAAGACAGTGAGAAAACCCCAAAGTCCTGTCTTGGTTTAGTGTTCGAGTTACTGGCCACTACCGCTTGCACAAGCTATTCAAACTCACTGTCAGAATCAGTTCGGTTTCTTGAGTCTCAACTACAAGCTGAAAGACATCGATCAGCTGTGCTACGACAAGAAGCGGAAGGACTGCGGAAGTCCCTGGAGCATTCAGATGCATACTTTCTGGTGCAACAGCAAGCGTTGGAGGATTTTAGCACAAAATAGGACAAAGCTAATCAGCTTGCTAAGCTTATTGCCTGCATGGTGGATACCCAGGATAACGTTTCTTGAGCTCTTTTGAAGTTGTTTCAGTTATGCTCTTGTTTTGCTGCCGCGTTAATTTGCACCGGTGGCCAATTTTGATGGCCAGTGTATGTAATATGCTGCTTTGTTCCCTATATTTGCACTGGTGGCGAACTTTGATGCCCAATGGATGTAATATGTGTAATAGGGTAATAGGCTAGCCTTAATTGCTTGCTTATTTATTTCCTTATTGTCTTGTTTAGTTGTTTTCTTGTAGTCACTTCAGTTCTTTTTCTGTGTTTTTCTAGTGGCCACAATAGCCTATTTTTGGTAACTAGGCCAAAATAATCATGGCAACACACGGACTGTTGTAACCATGGGCCTCCTGCAGGCCGTATGATCCATGGGCCTTTGTTCGGCCGTAGGACCATTGGCCTTCTATACGGGCCGTAGGATCCATCAGCCTTTTATACGGGCCGTAGGATCCATCAGCCTTCTATATGGGCCTTAGGGATCAATGGGCCTTCTACGGGCCGTAGGGTCCATGGGCCTTCTACGGGCCGTATGATCCATGGGCCTTCTACGGGCCGTACTATCCACGGGCCTCATACGGGCCGTAGGATCCATGGGCCTTCTACGGGGCGTATCATCATTTCGCCAATCATGGGCCGTACTATTCATGGACCATAATGGCCCGTTAATAGGCCGTATTTGATAACTCTATGAAAACAGACCATAGGGTTTTTTTGACATGAAAACGGCCCAATGTATTAACGATCCGCAAACGGGCCGACTGTAACGACGGGCTGAATTTGGCCCACAAGCAGAAAATGATAGTAATGGGCCGTATGTAACCGAATGCTGCAAGTGAGCCCAAGAATCAATGGGCCCTGAGAAGGCCGAAAGATAACTTGGGCTGGAAACGGCTCAATGGAATAACGGGCCATTAATGGGTATAAAGTGATACACTGTTCATTACAGGCCAGTTTCACCACGGGCCGTTAATGGGCCAAGAGTTACAAAGGTCCTCATATGGGCCGAAAGAAGTCATGGGCCACACATGGGCCGGAAGTTAAAACGGGCTGAATCATATTGGACGGCCCAGATGACACTACTGGGCCTAATTCGGATAGAGCCTAACGGGCCCTGGGTTAGCGGGCTGTAAATGGGCTATATGCGAACATGTCGTTAACAGGCTTTCCGTGGGCCGGCCCACCACCTTTTGACCAAGTCAAACGGGCCAGCCTTTTCACAGGAATGGGCCTCTGTTGGGTCGTGCCACGTGTCGCCGTATCATAGATGCCTTTGGTCCAATGAGCGGATGACATCTGTACCAACAGTGAGACGACACGTGTTTCCTCCAGCCAATGATGATTACACGTGGCAAATCCCCATTGGTCGGGGCTGTTAACGGGTTATCAAATCCAAAACCCGACCCGATAGCTTAATGGCGTTCCGTTACGGTGGATGGCACATGTCGGTCACCCTTGACGAAAGAACTTCTGTGACGCACGATTTATCGTCATGGAAGTGGACACTTCCGTGATGATAATTTTGGTAATGTCATGGAACACTTCTACGACAGCACAGGTATGACTATCTTGATTCTGTCATAAATTTGTCATGGATGTACATGCATGACAAAAAACGCAACCTACTATGACAAACACATAGCATCACGGAAGTGTATTTTTTTTGTAGTGTCTCCTGGACAGGGTATGGGCCCCAGATGTATTTCTTTCGCTCAATAATTCTTATTAATTCCAAAAAGATGTTTCGTGGAGTTTTAGGACTTTTGGAGCAGTGGAGAATAGGTTTCCAATGTTTGCTCCCTTTCCAGCCAGAATTCCAGCTGCCGGCATTCCCCCTCTTCATGGTAAACCTTGTAAAATAAGAGAGAATAGCCATAAGTATTGAGATATAATGTGTAATAACAGCCCGTAATGCAATAAATATTGATATAAAAGCATGATGCAAAATGGACGTATCACCTGACGTTGTGCCGGACTTTAAGCAGGAGTCTGCTCACGCGTTCGGGGACTTGGAGGAGGTGGCTAACTTCGAGGAGGAGTCGGCTCACGCATTTGTGGACTTGGAGGAGTGGGAGTCTGCTGACTCGGTGGTGGACTTCAAGGAGGAGTCGGCAGACGACGCGGTGTTGGTGGACTTCGAAAGATGATGCAATCCTTTCTCCATAGGATGATACGATGTATGGCCTCTCCCAGTAGGCGCTCGTCTTCACCTCTAGGAATGTCAAGCTGTAGCCCCGAATATGTGCCCACCACTTCATCAACCAAGACACGAGCATAGCCCTCTGGAATCGGGATGCAATGGAAGGTTGCTTTGGGGGTAATTGTAAAAGCAACGCCGTCCTCCACCTTCATGGATATGGTCTTCATTTTGGAGTGTAGCTCACAGTTAGTGTTCTCTATGATGTCATCCACAGGGTATGTATCCAATAGTGTGTCGCCCGGGGCAGAACCAACGCTGCTTCTCGGCATGGATGGGACGGTGCTATCCAATGCTGGACGATCATCCGCTTGCTGCTGCCGCTGCTGAGACCCCCTTTCCTGGCTAAGTGAGTCGATCTGCTGCTGCTGCTGCTGGAATTTGAGTGCCAAGTCCGTGTGCCTTACATCAAGGCCTTGAAGGCGTTCTGCGTCCTGCTTCCTCTGCTCCTCCTCCAGCTTCTTTGTTGCACGGGACCTGTAGTCGTCATTCCATTTCGAAAAGCCCTCATACCAGGGAATAACGCCCTTGTCTCGTGTTCTTCCTGGGTGTTCAGGATTTCCCAGGGCGCGCGTAAGCTCGCCGTTCTCTCTATTGGGCATGAACACCCCCGTTCGAGCTTCTTCTATTGCGTCAAGTATCTTTTGTTCGGCTCCTTTTAGACTTTCCTTCTGCGAAACCAGGCCTGTCTTCGGGTCCAACACCACCCATGCGCATAGAACCAAGTTCTGCACCTAGGGGGGGCAGCTCCTAGTAACCGGAGTGACCCCTGCATCCTCCATCTCTTGCTCAGACTTATCCCACTTAGGGTATGTTGGTAGGGTGTATGAAGGATGCGTGAGCCCAAGAGTTCCCTTCTCGACCCACTTTTGGGTGTTTGGTTGAGTGTATGGAGGGTGCATGAGTCCACACTAGCTTAACACAAATACACTAGAAGCATGCATGAAAGCATGCATGAAGAAATGTGTTGAGTTGAGCATGCATGAAGAGGGAACAACTATGCTGAGACGAGAACGCAACCAAACACACCCGTAGGCATTCCCACCGCGTAGCCACCTGGAACCAGCCTATGGAACTGCGTCTTTTCTGTGGCATTGGCCTTGTTTTTTATCGACCGTTCCTTAGATAATTCTGATTCCTTGAATTTCACGAAATCGGCTCAATGTTCTCTTTGCTTCTCCAATGTTCCCGTGAATTCTGGAGTCTTCCTTTCTGCAGCGAGGTAGCTGGCCCATACAGTTTTCTTGTGGGTGTTGAATGCAATTGCCATCTTCTTAAGAGCAGCGCCCTTGACTTTCTCCACATCTGATTCAGTGAAATAATCTGGTAGGGTGAAATGTTCCATCAGAGATTCCCAAAGGTTTTTTTGATCTGTCGTCGACCCGAGTAACACCTGGACGTTTAGTTTTTGGCTCTTTCCATTCTTGAATGGAGATCGGGAGTTGGTCCTTCACAAGAACTCCGCACTAACGAGTCCACTTGTTCGCAATGTTCTTAGGCATGAGGGGTTCGCCATTAGGTTTGACGGAGTCGATGTTGTACTTTAAACCCTCCTTCAACTTTCTGCCCGGGCTTCGCTTTGTCCCGCTGTCTGTAGAAGCAGATTTGCTCGATCTGGAGGGCTGAAAGAGGAAAGATCGATTCATTAATATATCTTCGAATAAAAAAAACATGTGATGATCACCAGATGCCTGCTTATATAAATATACCTCGCCGGTAGTCTTTGTTATTTGAAGATCAGCATTGTCTGTGTCATCATCATAAACATTGTATGTGTCATCATAATCCCAATCATAGTTCATGACTTCATCAGCTCGATCATCGAGATCGAATATCTTTTCATCACCCTCTCCAGTATTGTTCAGATATTGGGAGCCGTCATCTGCTTCATTAAGATCATCTAGCCTGCGAGGGCTGCGTATGATGTCGAACAATTCCTCTTCTCTCTCTCTCTGCCGGCATTGTCCGCCATAGCTTTTACTTAACTAATACAGAAGAAATATAAGACAATTTAGTATTCAAATTATAATGCATGGATGCAATCAATAAGGAAAAACTGAATCATATAGTACATAATATATAATCTCGAATACATCATCGTCTCGAATAATATATATAATCTCGAATACATCGTCTCGAATATTATATATCGAATACATCACTGGTACCTAATAAAGATCGAGTACTATAGAAGAATCTAGGCCACTCGCGGTTCCTGGGGCGCGGGCAGTGGACACCCAAAGAGAAGGAACCATCACAGGATCATATCTCCGGTCATCTGCCCAAAGAACCTGCCAAGTATTGGAGAACCTAACGTCCATAGCAGCCATGTAGCGATGGACGTGCTCGTCCTCCTCCTTGACACAGCGACGCACCACCTCCGACGGGGCCGACTCCCTCTGCACCGAATGTGGCCCACGTGAACGCCACCAAAGGAGATCAGGGTCGACGACGGGACCCGAGGCCGGGTTCCTCACCAAGCGGCGCGCCCCTCCAGGTAGCACCTCCCAGTGCCAGCCCGGTGGAGCCTAGTCCCGGACATGGGTCCTCTGAAGTAGGACGTCGGCGCGAACAGGTCGATGGCAAGGATGCGGGCCGGGCATATCCTCGAGAACAAATACTATATGCCCGCAAAAAGTAACATTGTTTAAATGATTGGATTATGATAACTAAAATTCTATATGCAAATTCTAACAATTTGACATTAATCTAATTCATCTAACTAAAACTAATACTAAAATTTCTAACATTTCTGATTATATAACTAACATTTCTATAACATTTCTAATATTTCTATAACTAAAAAACAGAAAAATTGCTAACATTTCTATCAATATTTCTATAAATAAAAAACAGGAAAAATTTATAACACTTCTAATATTTCTATGACTAAAAAACAGAAAATTTTCTAACATTTCTATAGATATTTCTATAACTAAAAAACAGAAAAAAAATTCTATAACTAAAATTTATAACAAAAAAACTAGTGTGTGTGTGTGTGCGTGCGTGGACATGGAGGCCGGGGCATGAGCTCACCGGCGAGGCGACGACCGGGCGGCGACGACGGGGCGACGGGATG
>NC_057810.1:67797792-67807251 GCF_018294505.1 Triticum aestivum | reverse complement strand
CGTGGCGGTGACGGCGACGGGGCGGTGACAAGGGGCGGCGACGCGTCGGGTGCGGCAACGACGTCGATTGGGGCAGGCGGCGTGTCGTCGACGGAGAGGAAGAAACAGAGGGAAACTGATTTTTTTTCAAGTGTTGTATATATAGGATAGACCTTTCACTACAAAAAAATACACTTCCGTGATGATACGTGTTTGTCACAGTAGGTCACATTTTTTGTCATGCATGTACACCCATGACAAATTTATGACAGAATCAAGATAGTCGTACATGTGCTGTCGTAGAAGTGTTCCATGACATTACCAAAATTATCATCACGGAAGTGTCCACTTCCATGACGATAAATCGCGCGTCATAGAAGTGCTTTCGTCAAGGGTGACCGACACGTGGCATCCACCGTAACAGAACGCCGTTAAGCTATCGGGTTGGGTTTTGGATTCGATAACCCGTTAACAGCCCCAACCAATGGGGATTTTCCATGTGTAAAATCATCATTGGCTGAAGGAAACACGTGTCGGCTCACCGTTGGGACATATGTCATCCACTCATTGGACAGAAGGCGCCTATGATACGTCGACACGTGGCACGGCCCAACAGAGGCCCATTCCTGTGAAAAGGCCGGCCAGTTTGACTTTGGTCAAAAGGTTGCGGGCCGGCCCATGGAGAGCGTGTTAACGGCCTGTTCACATATAGCCCATTTACAGCCCGCTAACCCAAGGCCCGTTACGCCCTATCTGAATTAGGCCCAGTAGCGTCATCTGGGCCATCCAATATGATTCCAGCCCATTTTCACTTCTGGCGCATCTATGGCCCATGACGTCTTTCGGCCCATATGAGGCCCTATGTAACTCTTGGCCTATTAACGGCCCGTGTTGAAACTGGCCCGCAATGAACAGTGTATCACTTTACACCCATTAACGGCCCGTGGTGAAACTGGCCCGTAATGAACAGTATATCACTTTATACCCATTAAGGGCTCGTTATTTAGTTGGGCCGTTTCCAGCAAATGTTTTCTTTCGGCCTTCTCAGAGCCCATTTATTCTTGGGCTCATTTCCAGCATTCGTTTACTTACGGCTCGTTACTGTCATTTTCTGCTTGTGGACCAAATTCAGCCCGTGGTTACATCGGCCCGTTTGTGGTCCGTTAATACATTGGCACGTTTTCATAGTGTCATCAAATATGGCCTATTAACGATGGCCCGTTATGGTCATACAGACCGTATAAGGCCCATTGATGATACGGCCCGTATAAGGCCCATTGATGATACGACCGTTGAAGGCCCATTGTTTCTATGGCCCGTAGAAGGCCCATTGTTTCTATGGCCCATAGAAGGCCCATTGTTTCTACGGCCCATAGAAGGCCCATTGTTTTTACGGCCCGTAGAAGGCCTACTGTTTCTACGGCCCGTAGAAGGCCCACTATTTCTACGGCCCGTAGGAGGCCTAGTGTCACTACAGTAAATATTAGCCCATGGTTATTGTGGCCTAGTTTTAAAAAGAACTGCACTGACTACAAGCAAACAAATAAACAAGACAACAAGGAAATAAATAAGCAAGCAACTTATGCTAGGATATCACGGCTGTTACACATATTACATCCACTGGGCATCAAAGTTCGCCACCAGTGCAAATATAGGGAACAAAGCAGCATATCATATACACTGGTTGTCAAAGTTGGCGACCAGTGCAAATAAACGCCACAGCAAAACAAATCCAGAACTGAAACCACTTCAGAAGATCTCAAGAAACAATATCCTAGGTACCCATAATGCTGGCAAGATGCTTAGCAAGCTTATTAACTTTCTCTTTTTGGCGCTTAAATCCTCCACCGCTTGTTGTTGCACCAGAAAATATGCATCTGAATTCTGTAGGGACTTCCTCAGTCCTTCAACTTCCTGTCGCAGCACATCTGATCGATGTCTTTGAACTTGAAGTTGAGATTCAAGAAGACGAACTGATTCAGACACCGAGTTCGAAGAGCTTGTGCCAGCAGTAGTGGCTAGTAACTCGAACACTACATCAAGACAGGACTTTTGGGTTCCCTCACTGTCGTCAAGATAGTTTTTATCAGCTTTCGTGGAGACCAACAGGGATGTCTCACTATCTTGAACCTTATCCGCATTACTTCCTTTACCATTGGATAACGTGGTACTGTTCTCTAATATTTTGTTCGCATTCTAAAAGATAAACAAGCAGACACATCACATGTTTAGCATGTTCTATATGAAACTCATTTTGGTAAATGAGTTCAGTAGTAAAGTGGACAGGATAACATCATGAAACAAACATATATCTATGTACCATGGTCACTTTATGGTCTATATCATTCTAGTTTTTATTGCCAAATCAAGATAGAGACATAGTTCAAATAATATTTGTTCAAGACAAAGCAGAATAGACAGAATATAAGTGTGGGTAACTATAGAGCAACAACAACACTTGTAATGTGCATGACATGAGAACATAACTGTTTATTCAATTGAAACTGAAATCAACATAGAGCAGGTTACAACAGCAAACCAGTTAAAGAAACATGTTTAAAACATACCTGTTGCGCCATTGGAGTTTCAATTCCATCCTTCAAATTTGAAAATAGTTGGTATGAGTAAATACAATAATGCAAGAGCAAAGGAGTATTAACCATAGCTACAGAAACTGACCTGAGAACAAATCTTCTTCTCCTTACTAACTGCTCGTGTTTGGGTGCTCTATGGTGGAGACAGTGTTGTGTCAACTGGAACTGGGTTACTATCTGCCGGGGTTGGGGTTAGAAGGGGTGTAGCTGGTTCTCTGTCCAACTGGGTAGGGGTACAATCTGCGAGAGTCTGGGTTATGTGTGGTGGATCTGCTCCTTGGGCAAGTACAACCATGGTTCTATCGGCATCAACTGGTAGCACTATCTTTTCTGAAGACCGTGTTGTTACTCCCTTAGATACTGCCATCACGCTCTCCAATTCAAATGGCTGATAAACAAGAAAATTAATTAAAAGTATAGACATTGTATGATAGACAGGTGCAATGGATACTGGGGAATAAAAGAGGGCATGAAATAATTCATATTTATGTTGTCTAACCAAACAGGATAGCATGACACAATTTCACATCTATGATGGCTAACTAAACAGGATAGATGACACAATTTCACATTATGATGGCTAACTAAAAAATATGGAAAGACATAGTTCAAAATATGAGACTATGTAAACAGGATGACATGACATAACTATATAATGTGTTTATTAAATAGGTTGGCATGCTATAATTCACATACATTCATGGATAGAATGCCACAATTCTAAATATGATGACTGTAAACACTAAACAGGACGAGATGATATAACTATATGATGTCTTTATTAAATGGGTTGTCATGCCATAATTCAGATAGATGATGTGTATGTACTATGTAAACATGATGGCATGATATAATTTAAATATATGATTTATATAGTAAGCAAGTAAGCAGATGGCAATCTATATATGATGTAAAAACTAAGCAATGCAAGACAACATGCACGACATGGGTAATATAACCCTGCCAAGTTTGAACATAGACCTCAGGGGGGAAATAGGACTGGTCATCAATCTCTGAATCCTCCTCTGAGGAGCTCTCTATAGCCAGCAAGATGTCTGCTTCAGCAGGTAGCATTGTCTGCTCTGAATACCTTGTTTTCACTCCAGATACTTCCATCACCGCTTCAAATGGCTGATGCACAGGAAGAGTAGTTGAATATACAAACGTTGTCGACAAATGGAACACGTAATACAAAAAAATGATAGCATGATATAATTCACATACATGATGATTGGCTAAACAACATGGCATTGCATAATTCACATATATAATGCCTTTGCAACAATATAGCATTGTATAATTCACATATATAATGTCTTGCAACAAGATGGCAATGCATAATTCACATATATGGTAATTAGACACTAAACATGTGGCATTCACACAAAGCATGTCTAAACTAATCAAATGGCATAGCAATGCGAGACACCATACGCACGATATGAGCAACATAACCCTGCCAAGTTAGAGCATACACCTCAGGGGGGGGATATGACTGGTCATCTATCTCTGAATCCTCCTCTGAGTAGCTATCCGTAACCAGCGAGATATGCGCTTCGTAAGATAGCATAGTCTCCTCAGAAGACCTTGTTTTCGCTCTAGAATTTGCCATCACCATGTCAAATTGCTGATGCACACGAAGAACAGTTGAATGTACTAACATTGTTGACAAATGTAATATGTAACGAAAAAAAGGATCGCCTAATATAATATACATATAAGATGACTGGCTAAGTAGGATGGCATTGCAAAATTCACATATATGAAGCCTGGCTAAACAAGGTGGCGTTGCATAATTCACATAAACGATGAATAAACTAAACAGATGGCATTCGCACAAAGGATGTCTAAACTAAGCAGATGACATATTTGATGTATAAAGTAAGCAATGCAAGACACCATATGCATGATATAACCAACATCAGCATGCCAAGTTAGAGCGAAGACCTCAGGGGGTAAATAGGAGTTATCTTCTCCTTCTGAATCCCCCTCAGAACAGATATCTTCCTCTCGACTACAATCCGAAATGCGTGGAGGGGGGGCTGCCTTTGCGCCTACCATGGAGCGACGTCTGCATGAAGTTATATTGCCATGCAAGGCTCGTCTCTTTTGCTCTACATGTTCAGTTCCATTGTTTACAATAACTGTCATGCATAGGAATAAAACATAGTGAGATTATGTAAGGAGTGCATGCAGAAATCCAGAGTGATGGTAGCAACCTGTGGATAGACCCAAAACCAATAATAGCAGGCAGATAATGGCTTCAGTTAATAAATACAGATAATGGCTTCTTTACTGTTTGTTTCCCACCCAACATGAAACTCATAGTAGACACCGGAGATTAACCAGATAGTAGATAGATAATATTGATAGCAGCCCTGATATGTACCCCACAACAATTTAAAAACTCAAGTTTGACCATTAGTTTGGAGTTGACTCAGAGTCTAATCGGTGAACAGGAGGATAAAGTAGCATGTAATATTAAGCGATGCATAACATAAGCAGACACGAAAGAGTGCGACCTGTCTTGCGGACCCGTGTAGTCCTCGAGGTCATCTTCTCGGTTGATGATGGTAATGCAGTTTTCATGGCTGCCAGCGGCGGGGAAGAAGATCTGAGGCGGCGAAAGACAGTCTGGAGGCCAGATCCCTGCTGTGCTGGACCCTTTTGTCGTTGGAGCGGATGAGCTGGGGTGGACGACGGCACAGCAGGAGCAGGACAAACCACACAAGGTTTTCTTTGACAACTATCTGTAAGAGAAGTAATTCTGTAAGGGCTCGTTTGAATTGGAGGATTCCAACAATGCAGGGATAGGAAATAGACAGGAATAGGATAGGAATGCACGTGCAAAACAGAGAATTTAAAAACACAGTATTTCTACCAATCTGGGTGTTTGATTCACAAAAATTGGAAGATCACATGATGCAAAGAAGCATGGTGAGATTAAGTCAAACCACAAGAAAATGTACGGTTATAATGCTATTATGCTACTATCTCTTAGTCTTGTGCTTCAAGAATAGGAATTTGAAAAGGAGGACAAGTGAAAATTAAAATTCCTATGTTTTTTCTTTCAAGGAGACACTAAAGGAACAAATCTGTGCGCTCAGTGGACAATATATATCACATGTACAGTAAAAAAGAGATGCAACAAGTGTACAACCTCTTTGGCGAAGCCATGTCGATCTCAGCATGATTGGATTGGCCATTGAGGATGCTTCGGCTGACTTTGCTGTCGGAGGAGGCGTAGAAGATCTTAGGCGTCTGGAGATGGAGCCCGAGGTACTGCTCCGCTGTGATGGAGGGTTTCGTCATTGGAGCAGCTCTGGTGAGTTGTACGATGCCGAGGCTGAAGCAGGACAAGAGAGACAACGAACAACGTTAACCTGAGTGGAATTCTAATAGCATCTCTAATACATGACGTAAAATACATAACCACAAAGTGCTAGATGTAAAATACATCAGTCGCGCATCTCTAAACTTAACTGTCAAAACTAAACTTAACTGTTGAAACTGAACCTAACTGTCGAAACTGAATTTTGCTGTCGAAACTGAATTTTGCTGTCAAAACTGAACGCACTAGCAAGGTGAGGCTACACGTCGGTCGACTGACTTTTTCATCTTTGGCCAGTCGATTTTGCAGCCGTTGGATACGAAATCAAGGGCCTGCAGTTCATCTTCAACCTCCACCCCCCTGAGCCGCCAGCCACCACCGGCCAAACAGCAGCCCCCCGCCACCCGCGGTCGGCGGTGCGCCGCCCTGCCTGCCCCGAAAACACTCCCCACCGCCGGTCCGCCGCCGCCCCAGCCATCCCTCTAGGCCCCCCCCCCGTGCCGAGCTTTTTCTTCGGCGATCCCCACGCCACCGCCCCGCCAACGCCCCGCCACAGCCGGCGACCACCGCCCCCATCCTGAACCCTAGGATAGATAGTGGGGTACCTCTCTGGCGATCCCCCCTCACCGCTGCGGCTGGTTCTTCCTTCACCCCGGCGAGCCCACCCCTTAAAAATCGACTGACCCAAAATTCGATTCAGTCGACTGAAGTGTAGCCAAATCAGAGCAGCATCGCAAGCAAGAGCAAGAGCGAGAGCAGCAGCGCGAGCAAGAGCAATAGAAAGAGCAGACCAGGCAGGGGACCGAGAGCAAGAGCAGGGCAGCAGCGCGAGCGAGAGCTAAAGCAGTAGCAGCTCCTACTGATGTGGACGTCGCCGCCGAGGGAGCGACGCCGTGGAGGAAGTGGCCGGCGACGCCACCGTGGATGGAGCCGTGCCGTGTCGGCTCAGGACCGAGCGCCGGCAGCACCGTGAGATCGAATCAAGAAGAAAATGCGGCGATTAGTGTACAACCTCTTTGGTGGCGCCGATTAGGCCGCAGCTTCATCCGAGCAAACGGTGATGATGATGCTCTTCCGGTGGTGCAGGTGAAGACGGCGGTGTGGGAATGGAGGTGGCGCGAAAGACGGGGGAACGTTGGGGAAGCTCCTTGGAGGTGGAGGATGGGGTGGCTTAACCGGCGGGACGATGAGCTCGACGACGGATCCTCATCCGGTACGGTGGATGAGGGACGTCAAGGTGTTGCTGTGGACGGCGTCGTCGGGGAAAAGGCTTCGGCTGGGTGGCGGACGGAGCAGGGTGTGGGTTTTCGTCGCGGGTTTTCACGGCCTCGGTGTATGAATGGGTGGGCGGATGGGATGGCAGTGGGGAACCATGGCTTAGGGACGCGCTTGTCCGAAATGTGGGGTCAGTTACGAAAGTACCCCCGACCGATTTGAGGCGGTTCTTTCGGTTCAGGGGTACCATGGGCATTTCACGTGTCGGGATTTCACAGGAGGTGGGAGTTCTCGCGCGTGTTGTAATTTCAGAATAGCAAGGCGCGGGTTGAGATGGAGGGAGTTGTCGGACCACAGCAAGACAAAGATATATCTTAAATATTTCGGGCTAACAAGGCGCGGGTTGAAATTTCTAGACAAGCCTAACGTGTACTGTACCAAATCAATGCACACTACAAATGTCATTCAAAACTTTGAATTCATGTTATGTTCAATTAAAATATTTCGCTACGTGTATAATGCATGCAACCTACTACTCAAATGAACATTTTTGTGCATTCCAAATGTATATACTACCGCTTCAATATGAACAAAATTTGAATAAGATCTACAGTAATGATTGTTGTGAAGTCAAAGCATTTGAATTTGTTTCTATGTTTTAATAAGATCTACAATCATCATTATTGTCAAGTTAAACCATCGTTTGTGTATTATCTTCACAGCACACCACATGATTAGTCTCGAGTTACATATGAACTATGTGTACTATATGAACTCGAACTAGATTTTTTGAATCCACTTTATTTTGCTTTCAAATCACATTACATTTCTAGATCTAGCTAGATCTTCATAATCTAAACCATGTCTCATATGTATAATGTGTTTATCACATTATGTATGGTGCCCCGCCCCCTACGCCTACAAGTATTTAGATGTGAGTTGCAAACACCACACATTACCACAAATTCAAATAAAATGTGAGAATGTTCGATATGTAGTATTGTTTAGATTGCTCGATATTTAGTTGTAAGCTGCAAACGCCGCACATTATCACAAATTCAAATAAAAATGTGAGATTGTTTGATGTATAGTATGGTTTAGATTGTTCGGCATTTAGCTGTGAGTTGCAAACGCCATGCATTATCACATTATGGTATAACATGTGCACAACACGTGTATCACTGCTATATTCATGCATGCAAATGTTTAAAACACTATGATCTCCCATTCAAATATATGAATCCGCTTTCATATCAAATTATGATCTTTTTTAGTCTCTTACACCCACACAATCCTCTAACCTTTGTAGCTACCACTAACTTTCTCTCGTGCATGCACACGCCCTCCTCGCCCTCCCCCTCCCTTGGCATTCTATCCACCGGGCACATTCATTTTTTTCTTTAGGTTGTTCTCCCAGAGTCTCCACAACTCCTTTCTTACACTCACCGATTGATAAACCTCTCCAGCCACTACTAGGAAAAGGGCTATAGATAGGATTGATTCTAATGGCGCACCGTGGAAGCAGTGCGCCACTACTATATACTAATGGCGCACCTGCTTGTGATACGCCATTAGTGTGGAAGACACTAATGGCGCACCGTAAACAGGGTGCGCCACTAGTATGAATTATTTTTTTTCCATTTTCCCATACATACTAATGGCGCATCTGGTCCATCATGCGCCATTACTATCTATAACTACTAATGGCGCACCAAGTAGGCAGTGCGCCATTACTGTAAATTTTGTTTTATTCTTTTTTTTGCAAAACTACTAATGGCGCATCGCCGCGCAGTGCGACATTACTAGTTTAAACTAGTAATGGCGCACTCTTAGGAGATGCGCCATTAGTATATATACTTATTAGTTTACTTTTTTGCAAAACTACTAATGGGCACTTTAAATCGTAGTCTTCATTTCTCGATTGTATTTCATGGGCACTTTTTGATATCATGAATATTTTTAAATTTCATGGGCACTTTTTGAATTCATGAGGACACTTGATCTCGATTCCCCCTTCATCTCGATCTCGATCCCCCTCCATCTCGATCGCACCCGCACCCTCCCCCGCTAGCTCCACCCATCGCAACCCTCCCCCGCTCCACCGCCGGAGCACCCGGCCCCCCGCACCCGCACTTTTTGAACATATTTTTTAAATTTTTTTTACTATTTTTATAAAAAATATTACTGTTATAATTTAAACAAGTTTGAACATATTTAAACACAAATAAATATAAAAAACAGCATTTAAAATGCATAAAAAATATTACTGTTATGATTTAAACAAGTTTGAACATATTTAAACACAAATAAATATAAAAAACACCATTTAAAATGCATAAA
>NC_057810.1:67796873-67797541 GCF_018294505.1 Triticum aestivum | reverse complement strand
CCCCACTCCACCGCCGCCGACGTCCAATCGCACCCTCTCCCCCGCACCCTCCCCGGCCCGCTCCACCGTCACAAATGGATGCAACTAAAATTGCAAAAAAAAAACAAATTTGATTATATTTCCAAATAAGAAATTTGATGATATTTTCAAATAATAAATTTGATGATATTTTTTCATATTCATAAATATTTTCAAATAACAAACTTGATGATTTTTTTAAAAAATTATTTCTATTTTGATAAATTCTAATGGCGCACCGTGGCGGGGTGCGCCATTAGAGTGGTTGTACTTATGGCGCACTAGGGTTGCGTGCGCCATTAGATCCCTCTCCCCAGTTCACCTGTTCCCCTCTCACTGTTGCCTCCCTCCCTCCCTCGCCAGATCCACTCGACCCAACCGTACGCCGCCGCTCCCTTGCTCCGCCCCCTCCGTCCGTCGCGCCTGCACGACGTCGGTGCCGCCGCCGCCGCTGTGGTCTTGCGCTGCCCCGACGCCGCCGCCCCGACCCCCGCAGGAGTCCACCCCCGCCGCCCCCGCGCCCCCCGAACGGGATCGGCCGAGCGCACGCCGCCCGCTCCTCTCCTCTCCTCCTCCCTCCGACGAGCGAGGGCCTCCTCCGTCCCCTGCAGCAGACGGCGAGTGCGGCCCCGACGTGCCCACCCGGCCTG
>NC_057810.1:67792342-67796863 GCF_018294505.1 Triticum aestivum | reverse complement strand
GCACATGCTCCAAAAGTTAGGGTTCACGATTCAAATTGCACTGCATTTTTGTACTGCATTTTTTGTAACTATATAGGAGAATCAGAGTTCCTGCTACTTTTGTTTGTTTTCTTTTTGAAACTGTGCTATCTTTTCATTAGAGATGGGATGTTTCTACTTTCTAGCGGTGAACATGAGAAGGTTGTGTTAGTTGCTCAGCCTGGGATAGGAAAATAGACCGTGAACTTTCTGAGATGGTAAAATAGATGAGGGCATTGTTCTCCAGGGAAGGTGCAATGGATGTGATTGAAGATTCAGTTCGGTTGTTCCATTAATGATGTCTAGGCAGAATGCTTAATAAGTTTCATCTTGCGGCAAACAACAAGAACTGCAGGACTGCCCTGTTGCTAGGTAGTAGTAGAGTACATGCGCTTGCAAGTTCCAACTAGTTGCTTCAGGGATTGAGTTAATTCATAGATGTTGAACTTCATCCAATGGCATATAGATTGGAACAACTGAGTTCTGTTTCTTGTTATTTTAGATTGTACTGTGGATTTGATTTATTATCTGCAAAGTGATAAATTTTGAATTTGAACTAATTCAGATTCTCCTATGAAGAAGGCCAGGCCTCGGAAATTGGTTAGTTTGAAGGCCAGGCCCCTTATAATGATGCTTTTCTCTAGAAAAAATGATCCTGGATTTTTTTATGTAATTCTTTGTGGTATTAAGATGGAAACCTGAGATACTATTTCTGTTAGGAGATGGTGTTATATTAAGATGCATATATTGTTATGTTACGCAAATTGTATCATCTTGCCACTTAAGTCAGCCTTCCCTTTAAGCAGAAAATTCAGTTAGGAGCTACTATTAGGAGATACTGTCAAAAACTTGAGCTACTATCAAAAAATTCAGTTATGGCATCTAGAATTATGTCAGTTTTGTTTTGTAACTAGAAGACCAAAGTGTTAGGAATTCTGTCCAAACTGTAGTTTTCAGTATTCTGTCCAAACTGAAAACTGTTAAAAAGCATGATGTTTCTTGGATTTCTGTAATGATGATGATGATGGAACACATGGTCTTGGATTTCTGTAATGATGATGGAACATTATAAAGCATTGTACTCCAGTGTGTATGAAGGATACAAAAAATTTAGCAACTTCTTTGATTTTATAAAGTTGTTCTTATATGGGTGAAACTTCACTTGTTTTTAGGCTAGTGCAGGGTGTTGCTTTATTGTGATGCCTCTAAATTACTTGTGATCACATTGAGAAAGACTTGCTAGTTTGTTGGGTTTTGTCTCCGACCATTGTGTCGTGATGAATTTGCAGGTACCCCGAGAGGCCCTTGAGTTTGCCGGAATGTCGATTAACTTCCGTTCCGGCAAATTCGGGCACTCCATATGTCCTATTTTCAGCAAAGGTCATGCTGAAATTTTCCGTGAATTTTAGCATGACTTTGCTAAAAAATAGGACATATGGGGTACTTGCGACTAATGCATGTTATCATGCATGGGTACTAATTGGTCTCTTCTGCTGCTTATCAGAGATGGCGGGAAGCAGCCACCGCCGATCTGCGACACCGCAGTACGAGTTGGATGCTTCCGAGTTCTTCACTATCATACTTGAGGCTTCAGTATCATCCATGATGCTGGTATATAAAACGAGAGATCTCCCCTTCACCCATCTCATTATGATATCTATTGTTTGCTACATCACCCATTTTCCCAAACTGCAGAGGCTGCCTGACAGTTTTATGAACATGCTGATGGGTGAAGATCCGCCAAATAATGTGAAGCTGCGACAGGCCGGCAGCGGGTTTCGCAGGCAGTGGGATGTGCAGTTGGCGATCAAGAAGGGCCACATGTACTTGTCTCGTGGGTGGGAGAAGTTCTACCGTGCCTACGACCTGCAGCTGGGGTACTTCCTTGTCTTCAGGTACGACGACGACGCCAACATGCTCATTGTGAAGGTGTACAACAAGACTATGTGTCGCATGCGCTACGCTGCCGATGATGATGCCGGTATGTACGTGTTGCCTCTTCTTATTCCTCTACATTTGGCTTTGTCTCACATCGATTGTTAACGGTCATTGTTGCATTTTGGACAGGTAGGAGAAGCAGCAGCGACACTGGCTACAGCCAAAGCAGCAGCGACACTGGCTACAGCCAAAGCAGCAGCGACTATGGCTGTAGCAAAAGCAGCAGCGATTCTGGCTGTAGCGAAAGCAGCAGCGATTCTGGCACCAGCATAGACAACAAGAAGGATGATCCGGACTGGAGTGCGGGAGAAGAGGAGCAGAGTGAGAATGAGGAGCTGCATGATGATGATGGGCATCAGGCTGAGGATGACCTAGCGCTGGTGGTGGCTGACCAAGGGCAAGAGATGGTGGTGGCTGACCATGGGCAAGAGATGGAGGTGGCTGAGGATGACCTAGCGATGGTCGTGCCTGAAGGTGGCCTCGCGATGGTGGTGGTGCCTGACAATGACCACGCACCGATGGTGGCGCCGGCGATCCCACAGCTGGGCGACATGACCACGCCAATTGTGGTAGAAGACTACATCCCACTACCTCCACTGCCTCCACCGCCTCGCCGCTCTAGGCGCATCAGGGAGATGAAGGAGAAGAAGGAGAAGAACTTCCTACTTTGTCAGGTATGTCAGATCTCCTATAGGTTAGCTATCCAAAATTATATATATATATATATATATATACTTAGTTACCTATGTTATCTCTAATATGCTTAGTTTCCTATAGGTTAGCTTCATTTTACCTAAGTTGGCTCTAATATACTAACTTAGAGCTTATATGCTTAGTTTCCTATAGGTTAGCTCCAAAATAACTTATGTTAGCACAAAATGATCAAGTTTACATAATAAGCTTATAGTCTTTTTCTTATTCTTCTTCTTTTCCAAAATGACATAGGTTAGCTTCATTTTACCTAAGTTGGCTCTAATATACTAACTTAGACCTTATATGCTTAGTTTCCTATAGGTTAGCTCCAAAATAACTTATGTTAGCACAAAATGATCAAGTTTACATAATAAGCTTATAGTCTTCTTCTTATTCTTCTTCTAGTGTTCTTCCTCTTCTAGTATTCTTCTAGTCTTCTTCTTTTTCTTCTTCTAACTTCTTGTTTATCATTTTGCAGATTTGATTTAATTGATGGAAGCTTGCGTGGATGGAGTGCTTCTTTTCCATTTGTGTTTTTATTTTGTATCAATGTGAAACTTTTGTGAATTGATGGATAACGGTGTTGGATGAACAATGTGAAACTTTTGTAACGACGGAACTATGTGTTGGCTATGTATGTATATATGATGAAACTTGTGTGTTGGATATGATTGCTATATGGATGCTTGTTGTATATATATATGTGTTGAATATCTCATATGTGAAATAGTGACCTGAGATTAAGAAGAAAAGAATTAAAAAAGTTGTTACTAATGGCGCACTACCATGTGCTGCGCTATAAGTATAGCAGATAATAGTGGCGCACTGTGGGCTATACTAATGGCGCACTACGTGGTGCGCCATTAGAACACCAGATACTAATGGCGCACATGTGGTGCGCCATTAGAATTTAATTCTAATGGCGTGATGCCAGTGCGCACCAGTAGTGCGCCATTAGAAGGCAAATTCGGTGCGCCACTAGCATGCCTTTTCCTAGTAGTGAGCGATGCCTCCTACAGCATACACACACAGCTTCAATCTCCTCCTTTATGTGTCCTTGCCTCGTGTCTCTCATATGGTCAGACACACGTGTAAACTCTCGCCCCTCTTTTCATCGATCTCACAACCGCACACTCCTCCCCCTATCTAGCTAGTAGTTGGGCCTCTTGCACCACCTCCTAGCTCCATTCTCTCTGTCTATCTGTCTCGCTGGGCCTTATTTGCCTCTAACAAATGGACGTACACCGACCGATCTCTCACTATACATATAGCCAGCTAAGTCCTTATAACTCGTTTTTACCCACACATCGATCGATCTACCTCAGTAGTTGTGTCTCTCCCTTCCTCCGACAAACAACAATTGATCTATCGATCTAGTTAGGTTTGCTTACCAAACACATGGTTCCCCTTCATCATCCATGGATGCGTCCCGACGGATCTATCACGCATAGGCACACACAAAAACACATCCCCACTCTTATTGATAACAGTGTAGTTCCATCCTCAGTTTGTCTAGTAGGCCTCTCCCAACATCTCCGAGAAGCAACTCCATCACCCATCCAGCACTCTACCCCTCTCCCTCCCTCTCCCTCCCTCTCCCTCCCTCTCTCTCTCTCCTCTCTCTCTCTCTCTGTCCCGTCATATTTCCCGTCCTTCAGTTATGTATGGATGTCGACCGATCTCCCTCAAGACATAGCTGGGTCTCTCCTTCTCAACACATATACGAGTCGTTCTACCTCTATAGTTAGGCCTCTGCCTACCCCTCCCCCCACCCCTTCCCCTCCACACACACCGATACATCAAGTGCTCTAGTCATGTCTCCCTGCCACACACAAACTTGACACGTGCCCTCTAACGTTCCAGTAGGCCAGT
>NC_057810.1:67791952-67792218 GCF_018294505.1 Triticum aestivum | reverse complement strand
TGACATGTGCCTCTAAGGTTCCGGTAGGCCAGTCGCCCTATATCTTTGACTTGCACACACACACACACACACACACACACAATTTCGATGGCTCTCTTCATCGATCTCGCACCCACCCACTTGATCCTCTCTTCGACTCTATCGATAGCTATGACCCCTCCCTCTCTTCTCGTGGATTGCCCGACCCTCTATGTATGATATGGATAGGCCTCCATTTCACACACATTGCATGCAAAATTTTGTTTGAGATGTCATTGACACATATT
>NC_057810.1:67780431-67791794 GCF_018294505.1 Triticum aestivum | reverse complement strand
ACACCCACGTAGGTGGGGGACATGCACGGAGAGAAGAGGTGCATGCACGGCACACATACTCCCGTCTCTTTCCCAACCACACCCGCGCGGGTACACGGTGGAGCTCATTTCTGTACGAAAAAGGCAGCCCATGTGGTAATTTGGCACGTGTACTGGTTGTCCACTTGGTGGAGGGAGGATCGTATACCACGGGTGAACAAACAAATTGCGACTTGACGCGTTATGTTAAATTAAAAAAAGAGGCAAACCATGTGGGGCCTACCTTAGAGGCAAGGCTCTATACACTAGAGTACTTTTGATGTGTCCCGTCAACTCGCAGAACAAGGAGAAGCTTGCTTAGTACGCCGTCTCCCCCACCCACAGGCGCAGTGGCTCACAGGATGAGGTGAAGCTTGCTCCTCCCTCGCCCATGCGTGCGGTGGCTCGCAGGACGAGGAGAAAAATTTACTACTCCCTCCATTTACTCCTCGTCCCTACTACCTCGGTCCTGGTTTATTGGTCCTCATTGTAATCTGTGCCAAATTTTGACCATAAATTTAACTAACAAAATGCTCATGCATGTCACAAAAAATTATATATTTGAAAACTATGTTCGAATATGAACCCAGCGTTATAATTTTTGTTAACATGCACTAACATTTTGTCAGTTAAATCTTTGGTCAAAATTTAGCACAAACTACATAGGGGACTAATAAACCAGGACGGAGGTAGTACTACCTTGGTTATAGAGATTATATCATATTGTTTGGAATATATATGTCCTTTAGTAGATTTCAATATGAACTACTAGTACATACTCCAAACACTGATGTATATAGACGTATTTTAGAGTGTACATTCACTCATTTTGCTCCGTATGTAGTAGCACTCTCCCTCGCCCCTCGACCCTCGCCCACGTGGTGGACGTGCAGCAATTCATTCAGTCTCATATAGCCAGAACGATATATACTGCACAACCGTTATTTCTCGACTTCCCGAAGAGGCGAAGAGCCAATCGCAAGGTTAATATTTTGGAGATGCCAAGCGCAAGGTTATAGGAGAACGAGTAGTAGGTGCCGCATCATTTATAAATAATTTTTTTCTTCAGTGGCACGTACGCAATATGATAGGTTCATATGGAGAGAAAAGGAAACCGCTCCACTATATACATAGTCAGGACGGGTCAGCCTACATGGTTGCTTGCTGAGGTTGCTCTCTTCACACTCTCTCGCACAAAACGATTATGGCCACATCTCTAACATCCCGCTGGATCACGTCCGCTTGGGTAAGGGGTGGATGCTTAATGTAGATGCGGTGGCCGTCGCCGACGGTGAAAACCCATTGTCGGCACGTCCCGGTCAGGGGTCCCCGCCATTCTCTCTCACAAAGCCGGTGAGGTTGCCTTCGTCCCTTGCTCACTGCCGCGACGTGGGCAGTTACCGCCTCCCGCCGCCCTCCTCAAGGTTGAGCTACTTCCCTCAGGTACAACTCCCTTTACAGCCGGCTTGCACCACTGCTCCAGCTGCCCACATCACTCCCTGTGGATATTTCTCTACTTCATTGCCCCGCACATACCTGATACCTCTACTGGCTTCTACGTACTGTATTTGTGATGAGTTTATGTCTCATCAACTAGTCCTAGTAATCTTATTCTAATCACGCTTCTTCAATTTCTTTGCCACAGGGATGCTCATCTCGATTTTGGTGAAACTGCACAAAATGAACCGATGGTCAAAAGGTTGCAAACTTCATTTATTAGGAAGCTCGAACGTTGCCAGCAAATTGAAGCCTGGTCAGGGTTCACGGTTCAAGGGCTAGGGACTGCATGGATCGTTTTTTTCTTTAGCTGCCTCTATTCCAAAATAAGTGTCAACTTTAGTAGTAGTACAACTTTGTACTAAAGTTTGCACAAAGTTGAGACACTTATTTTGGAACGGAGGGAGTACATATTTGCGATGATCTGTCAATCATTGAGATGTAATAGCATGCATGTTAGTCTCCTTTGTATTTGATGAAATGTTGCAACGGGCAACCTTGGACGCAAGATACATGTAACAGGAGCTGAAAGCTTCATAGCATTGTACAAATTTATCTCGCTGATAAATTACAGTATGTACTAGTACTATACTAGTACTTCCTCCGTTCCTAAATATAAGTCTTTGTAGAGTTTTCACCATTAACCACATGCGGATGTATATAGATGCATTTTAAGTGTAGATTCATTCATTTTGTTCTGTATGTAGTTCACCTAGTGGAATCTCCGCAAAGACTTATCTACTAGTAATAGCTAGCCCCACTCCTAGGAATTCTCTATCCTCTCCTTGAGCCACATCATCAAAATTGACGTAGCCGTTAGATGAAGTAAATTAGTCATAATAGCCATCTGATCTAGACGTTGAGAGGATCTGCACTAAGCCATATGCAAGCATGCAGAAATACCGTGGCACATGCATGTGAGTGGGTTTTAAATCACATCAACATGTCTGCATGCAAGCATGCACCGGTAGCATGCATGTAAGTGAGCTTTTAAGTCCCATTAACATGTCAAAAAGAAAAATATAATCCCATTATGCAGGAGGAGTTGGCTGATCTTTTTTGCTTACGTCGGATGATCTAAATGATGATGGGAGTTTATTTAGTTTGGCTACCACACTTGTCATGCGGTTATAGATTTTTTTAGTTCTATGAAATCGATAATTTTGTGCAGAGAGATATACCGCTGTTCCGCGGCAACGCGCGGGGACTCATCTAGTAATATTTAGGAATGGAGGGAGTACTATGTAAAGAGTTAGGTGTCGCACGGTGATAGTGTGAGGTGGGCCATGTAATCACTAAGCCTGCGTGTTTTCACTGCTCTTGCACTCCTCCGATGTAAGAGTGGAGAAAATTGTAATCTACTACCTCTTTTCGCCGAAAGCGTGGGACATCAAGCAGTCCTACAACCTCACTAATGAAGACCAATGAGCTGTCAAATCACATAGACCCAGCAGTAAGTTGGACGGACGAAGCAACCATCACTCTTGCACCAGTGAGAGGTCGCGTCTGCTCTGCCCGGGCATGAATGCGGCACCGATTCTTTGGAGCGGCACTGACCGTTTCGGGCAGGAAGCGCGCGCGAGCGATGGAGGGGCTTTGGGTGGCCAGGCTGGTCAGGCACGGGCGTGGCAGCTGCCCGCATGTCCCTACCAGACACGCTCGGAAATGAGAGGATGCACCGACTCTCGCGGCTAAAATCGTACACTACACACCATATCTCTGTAGGAGTAGGTCGATCTGTCGCACTCTCTAATACACACATGCTGTTAAACACACACACGCACACGCACGCACCTTGGTCCCGTTGCACCTTCTAACGTGAATTATTACACCTAGACGGAGGGAGTAGTAAGTATACGAGATACGGTGGCACACTGACTTAGGTCGAATACAAGTGCCCAAAATTTGTGTGCATGTTATAATAAGGATTCACTTAAAATAGTACGTGAGCGAACAGAGGGATCACTTGGACAGTGTTCCCGAGCAGTAGCGAGATGTGTGAGGTAGTAAGATACACCGCTGGCGCTTTTAATTTTTCTTATTAATTTTTTTGTTTCAACCTCTGACTGGTGGGACCCAACGTACTATGTGGATAGAGGTAAGGTGACTAAGGCTGTGGATAGTCTTACCACCAAAGCGACATGACACGATTATGATTGAAATCCTAATGACTCCCACACACACACAAAACACGGCATGCCTGTCACACGAATGCAGGAATGTATAAAAGGTTAGTTTCCTCTCGTTGAACATAATGGGAGGGTTGTGTAGCTGGTTAGCCTGTTCGCTCATCAAACTTGAGGTCTCGGGTTCGATAACTACACTTGAGCATAATTTTTGCCAGGAGGATTCTTTGACTGGTTAAAATGTTTTCTAGGGTTTGCACGCTTCACACTCTCTCTACAGTATATATATACAAGCTGGAGCCTCAACGCTTGTAGTTGCTCTCTTCACACTCTCTCGCCCTCTCCAGATCTAAACAAGACTTCGTTGGCCTCTCTCTCCCCTCACTGCTGCTCAAAGAGCCGGTAGGATCCGTCTGCCGGGAAGGGAAGGAGGCTTAACGATGTCACCATCGGCGAGGGAGGGAATCCACTACCGGCACTGTTGTTCACTTTCCACCCAACGGCGGCGCGGGAGGGCCTCCGACCCCTTCTTCTTTGCCACCGTCCCGTCGGCCACCGAACCACGCCCCGAGAACCTTAAACTATATTTTACTTACTCCACATGCATTGCTCTAGCTACATGTATACCATGAATCTAGGATGTGGTTCAAAGAGGAAAGGAGTGGGGGAAAGTAGTGGGAAAAGTTGTATACAGCATGAATCTTGGACGTGGTTCAAAGAGGAAATGAAGGGGAAAGTTGTATAGCATGGATCTAGGACGTGGTTCAAAGGGGAAATGAAGGGGGAAAGTTGTATAGCATGAATCTAGGACGTGGTTCAAAGAGGAAAGGAATGGGGGAAAGTAGTGGGGAAAGTTGTATCACATAAATCTAGGATGTGATTCAAAGAGGAAAGGAAGGGGCGAAAGTACTAGTTCAAAAAGGAAAGGAAGGGACAAGGCTGTAGAGTTTGAGGAGGACTAGATTTGCTGCGCTCACATAGGGAAAGGTGTCTAAAGATAACAAAACTGGGACCAACACAAATATGCTCCTTGGTTGTTTGTTCTTTGTTGCAACAGACTGTGCATGACCACAGTACATCGGTAGATGCACATGGTGCTGGTGTGTCCACTGTCCCGTGCAACTCATTTGCTGTTGTTAATCTAAGGCCCTGTTTGGTTAAAAACTCCCTAGTCCCTACCTGCTTGGTTCCAGGGACTAAACATGGACTAGAGGTTATTAAATGACACGATAAAAGACCATGTTACCCCTAGTAATGAACTAATAGAAACAAGGTGCGATGCATGGCAGGGGCAACTGTTGGAAAAAGTCTGGGAAAGACTCCCTCGGGGTCTTCTTTCTTTAGTCCCAAATGCCCACTTTTAGTCCCGAAAAGTCCCTCCTGTTTGGTTTAGATGTGACTGACATGGAGTTTTTTTAGTCCCTACACCAAAATGTCCCTGTAAACAAACACCCTCAAATAATGCCGCTGGAAAATTGATGCAATGCCACAATTAAAAGCAAATTACATGTTTAACGAATTTTATTGTTAATATAATCTCTATGTTAATATTAATCAATGCCACCGTTTGAGAAATGCTACTGTCTTGCTTTCTTTCCCATTTAGATAAGGTAGATGCTTCCTTTTGTTGGCCTCTGTGCCATCCACTGTTATTGACCACTAATTGTCTCCTTTGCACCTCTGTGTAAACAGGGTTATCTACTTCACCTCGTTGCCATTGTGACCTTTTGTTGCACTGCACAAAACACTTTTGTTTTAAGAGTGTTTTGTGCAGTTCAACCAAAATGTCACACCGACAACGTTGCTTGATTGCTTGATCTTAGTGGAACCGCACAAGAGGAGATCTTACTTCCTATCTGTTAAGGCGAATTTGGTTCAGATCTTCTTCTTGTGAGTTGTTTGAATTCCGCATCATGAGAGGTCAGTACTAGCCTTCTTTCACATGATTCTGTAGTGTGCTTTTATATGTTGTGCTACTTGTATGATAATGTTGCTTGATTTTAGTGAACTGCACAAATGGAGACAAGACTTCCAATCTGTATGTGCACCCTAATATCCCATTGAGGTAAGATAAGGATATTTCACAACTGATGGCCTGTATTTTGCCACTTTCATCAAAAAATTAAGTTTAGTACTATACTTGTGCTCCCTAATTGACATGCCAAATCTTACATTGAAGGTGAAGCTGGTTTGTTATTGAACCAAGTGAGAAGGGGAAGAACAAGCGGAAGAAAAACAAAAATCAACTCCTGGTGCTGTAATGAAGCACTGGAACTATGATGACACAAGTAATGATATAGTTTTGCATCTTAATTTATTGCTATGGCTGGAACGAGCAATTGTTTTGCCACTGATTTGATGCCATACGTAATTATCTCTACTTGTGCAAACAGGGATCTTCTTTGAAGATACCATATATTTTAGTGGAACTGCACAAAAAGATGTTGAAAACATTAAACTAATCGAGGAGTATATAGTAGGCATGGCCACCATAGTAGATAGCAATAGATGGTTCTGGAGAAGTGCTTGATCTGTATGCTCTACACACTAAGCCTCATGACAAAGGTTGGTACTCGCCCACTAATTCATCCATATGATTGAGCTTTGTCATCTCTATTGGTGTTGTGCTACTGTTTAGATACTGTCATGAAAAAGTGTTATTGTCCTTGAGAAGTGCTTCATCTGTGTTGTTTTAAATATTTCCTTTCCTTTTTTTCGAGCAAATAGGGATGCTAGCATTTAGTTGTCCTCTTGTCTTTGCACAATAGGATCATCTTCCTCTGAAGAAGAATATGGAGTACGTGAAGTGACTAGTTCCGATTATGCGAGGATGAAGAAGCCCTGTCTATCTTCTCATTAGAAGGAGCAGTTGAAGGATGGTTACATTACTCCCCACAAGAACAAACCAACTTCAGCTCAGAAGGACTGACAAATCTCGATTTTTTTGCTGTGATGCGCGAGTACAATGTCGTTCTAGGATTCTCATCAGAAGGAGCAGTTGAAGGATGGTTACATTACTCCCCACAAGACCAAACTAACTTCAGCTCAGAAGGACTAACAAATCTCCATTTTTTTTGCTGTGATGCGCGAGTACAATGTTGTTCCAGGATTCTTTCTGGTGAGTTCTATTTTTCTAAAAGTGTGCTCTACATGGACCATGTAGGTGCCCGTTTAAACTGTCAATTCATAGTACATTTTGCTTTATACTAATCACTTTTTTTGTATTTGTGCAAACAGGGGTGATCAGCTTGATTTCAATGGGAACTGCACAAAATGTTCATGAATACATCGAATCATTCATTTCCACCACAAGAAAGGAGGTGCCGATAAGTTCAAGGCGTTGCAACATATAAGGGCGAAATCATACAAGCTATGCGTGAATTTGGTTGATTTTGGTGGAACTGCACAAAAAGAACAGTTGGTTTATTTTGCACGAGGTGCCAAGTCAGTGTCTGAACTAATGGCAAACCCTGCCCATTCCACAATCATAGGCATTTGATATGTTGGAATGGGACAACCTTGTCAAATTTTTCTCATTGATTTTTAAGACATGTGTTTGATATTTTCGAATGGGATGCCCTTGCTGTCAGCAGCGTCGATCAATTTTTTGTTTATTCTTTAGTTGTGAAGTAAATATTGCCTCTAACATGTGAGTCGCTGAGATGCATAATCATCGATTGTTTTGAATGTTCTCTATGAATTGCCAGCCCTGTGTGTTTGATTGCAATGTACAGAAACGCTAAAAAGCTGCTCAAACTCTTTGTACTCCTTTTGTTCCTTTTTACTTCGCACATTGTGAAAGTGCATACTTTTTTGTATAAGATTGGTCAAAGTAGAGATACTTTGACTGCAGACAAAACTTGTATAGAAAGGACCGGAGGGAGTACATGTGAAACTGCTGCAAACGAGGTGATCACCCTGGGAATAATGCTAGTACGTATTGTTTTGCATGTTCATTCAATGCCAGTGATACAGGAATTCGAACTAATCGAAATAAATTCATTCATACACGGTTGGATTTCATATAAACATGCCGGATTTTATTAAATTTCATACATTCTTCAACTAAAAAGGGGTGTTTGTGGCCGCATGCATCTCCCAGATGCAGAGGCCGGGGGCCATCCTCCTTTTCTAAAAAAAACTAAAAAGGGGTGCGCTGGAGGTATAATTAATTAACCGAAGCTACCCACCTATGTGTCCCGCTGAGCCAAACAGAAGCTTCAGTGACTTAACTGCAGGTGCAGTTGCGTAACTGACATGTGGCCTGTTGGGCCCACGTGTCAGTCCGCCAACTGCACCAGCAGTTAAGTAGAAGCAGCGTTCTTCTCCAGCGCAGCTCTCTGACTCCATGTCGCCGCCAAGAAGCTAACCGGCCGTCAATGGTCAACCCGCATAGCTTGGCTTCAACCGGAGGGTAGCAGCGGTGGCCTTACTTGGACCCGAGCAGCGGCGACCTACCGTGTTCTACTCTTCCTCGTTTTCTGTGTGGCGTGGCCTCGTTGGCAGCGGGGCGGGGCCTCGGCGGAGCCGGCGATGTCCTCTGTCTCGTTGCCGGCGGGCGGTGCCTCAGCGGAGCGGTGGAAATCCTCCCCCACGTTGCCGGCAGGGTAGGGCCTCGGTTGAGCCGGTGATGTCCTCTGTCTCGTTGTTGGCGGGGCGGGGCCTCAGCGGAGCCGGCGGTGTCCTCTGCCTCATTGTTGGTGCCGCGGGGCCTCGGCGGAGCAGGGCGTTGACTACGCCAGTGGAGCGGGGACTCGTCGGAGCCGGCATTGTCCTCTGTCTCATCCTCGGTCTCGCCAAACAGCGCCCCGCCTGCTTCATCATCCTCTTTGCTAGCCTCTTTGTAGGCGGCCGCAGCCTCCGTCACCCGCATGCGGTACTGCCAGTGCTCAACGTGGCCCTTGCGGGCGGAGCGGTACGAGTCGAGCAACACCTGCTGCTCCACCCGCTCCGCGGTGATCTGCTCCTCCACCTGCAGGTGCTCCTGGAGGAGATGGTGGTTGTAGGCGGCGTCGGCCTGTGCCTCCCGGAACTACTCCTCACGCATTTGCGTCACCCTGTTCGTATATTGGGCACGAGCCTCGCCAATGGTCATGGTGCAATGCACCGGCGAGGATGGCATGGAGGAGGGGGTTGGCTCCGGATCGTCGACTACCATGTTCTCCATTGGGATGTCGTCGTCCTCCGGCTGCCTGCCGGCCAGCCGGTCGGCAGCAATGGCTGCCATCTCCTTGTGGTCCATCGTCCGCCCGTCCCGAAGAGCGCTGGAGCGCGAGGAACCCATGGTGGGCAGTAGTGGTGTGGACAGGAGAAAGGGAACGGATGCGGATGACTGCGGCTATGGCCGGCGCAGCAGTTTATATAGCAATGGTGGGCGGGCGGAGGGACGGACGTGTGGCGCCGGAGTAGCCACCTCGGCAACCGCGTATCATTAATGTGTGCGATAGATGGAAGGATGGACGACACTTGTGTCGTTTGAAGGCGGAGCAATCGCCTGCACCGGGAAGCGGGGCGGCCGGTGCTGACTGTTTCGGGCGGAAAGCGCGCGCGGGCGAGGAGATGACTTTACTTGGATAGGATGACAATGGGGACCCACCAGGTCCATAGCCTCACGTACGCAAGTGCCTCCTTATTATATATATAACTATAATTTATTTTGCTTCCTCCTGGTTTCCTAACATCACGGTCCCACACCATTGTCAACCTATGTACTCCCTCCTTTCCGGTATATAGGGCTTATCTCAAAATTTTATTTTTTCCATTTTATAAGGCTCAATTTGGTTGTTTTCCATCACATGTTCACATTCCAAGGTGCATTAAATCATTGCATGCAAGTATTAAGAGAAAATTGACCAATGCATGTACTTTATGCATGCATGCATTGTAATTAACGCATTGATAAACATATTTTTTTGAGGATAAGAAGAGCATTAATTAGCTGCTTTTGCAGAACTACAAAAAGTATTCCACCACTCGCCATCTACCTTGATTGGTGAGATTTTTGAATTGAGCATTATAAACCGGAAAGGAGGGAGTAGTCAATAAACGAGAGAATTGCACCAGAAGCGGCCGACAGCTGGGACCAAGCAACTCGAGCAGTATTTGTGTTTTTGAGGTTTTAGCACTGCAGAGTTTTTCGATGTTTACCCCAGATATTATTTTTTCTCCTCTGAACAACAATGAAAACATCGCTGCGGGTATTAACTGGGCGGGCTGTGGCCCGTCTAGCCCAGGCCAGATATCCAGCCCAGATATTAATTTTTTTCAAGCTGAAAATGGCTAGCCCAGCTATACTTTTTTTTGAGGAATACCCAGGCAAGGTCAAGTTGTTATTCTCCGCCTCGCTGGCTGCAAATCTTTCCTAGGAGGGATGCATTAGGATTAACAAGAAAATGGGCTTTAAGAAATAATAAATGGGATGTAATTATAAAAACTGGGTAGTAACTATTAATTGTTGCGAGCGCAATGTTTCGTTGGATTTTTACGTAATAAAAAATTATATTGAAATTGTATTTAATCTGACTAGAAATTTCGGGATAAAAAATATTCGGATCCCATCAAAATGTGGGAAATTTTATTGAATTCTGTTTTGAACGGTTGATTGAAATGGGCTGTACTTTTAACAAACTGTAAATGGGTTGTAGTAAATTGCATTAGAATTCAAAATTGGCTACACATTCTTACAAATCTCAAATGGGCTATAAGTTCTGTGCCACACACTTCTAGCCTTAATAAGTTGACGTGTCCCCTAAAAAACAGAGTTGACGCGTATGCAAGGCTTTGTCAACTTATAGTCAACACACGGTTCTAGCAGCAGTGGCCGTTGGATGTCCATCCAACGGATTCCGTGCTTCTTCTTCAATCTCGGATATTCTAGCTTCACCCGCCCAAAAAATGATTCCTCCCCCTGACATCTGGGGCACACCGTTTCGGAAGCTGACATGTGGGCCTACTAAGTTGACGTACCAAGGGCTTTGTCAACTTAGTCAATATAAACGATTCTAGCTGCAGTGACCGTACGATGTCCATCCAACGACCATCGTGCTTCTTGAACCTCTGGTCTTCTTGCTCCAGCCGCCCAAAGCAGCGCCGGTCGTGCCGCCTGCTCCTGCCTCCCGTGGCCGGATGAGCTGCCGCGGAGGCCTCACCGCCCCCTACTACTCCCACCGCTGGCCAGGCCATCCCTCCACTCACCCACACCCCCTGTTATTCTGCGGCGACGGCGGCGCAGCCGAACCAGTGAACCCTCGTACTCCTCTCCACGTGTGCATCCACTACCGCATCTTCCCCGGCTCCGCGTCGTCCACTTCCTAGGCCTCGCCGTCGTCCACCGCCGTGGTCCTCTCGGCGCGGCGTGGTCAACGTGGTCAAGGAACGACTTCCATCGGACGTGGACTGTACGTGGAGAGGCTGACAGCTGGGTCCACGGTAGCTGCAAGGAAGTGCCTCCTTATTACGCGCAAAATAATTATTCCTCCACCTGACAGTATGGACCCACCAGACCGGGCACCGTATTTCATGAAAAAAATGATTCGCCCCCTGACTGCTGGGACCCACGAGTTACATCTTCGCACGCAAGGAAGTGCGTCCAAAAAAACGATTCGCCCCCCTGACTGCTAGGACCCACCAGCTACATCTTCGCACGCAAGGAAGTGCGTCCGAAAAAAACGATTCGCCCCCCGACTGCTAGGACCCACTAGCTATACCTTCGCACCCAAGGAA
>NC_057810.1:67759254-67780054 GCF_018294505.1 Triticum aestivum | reverse complement strand
CTGACTGCTGGGACCCAGTAGTTACACCTTCGCACGCAAGGAAGTGTGTCCGAAAAAAAACGATTCACCCCCTGACTGCTGGGACCCAGCAGCTACACCTTCGCACGTAAGGAAGTGCGTCCGGGCAAAAAAACAAAAACAAAACGATTCGCCCCCCGACTGCTGGGACCCACCAGCTACATCTTCGCAGGCAAGGAAGTGCCTGACAGTCGGGACCCACCTGGTCGAAGCGTACGTAGCGTTGTCATCCTGGTCGCGAACGTGTATGTACATACTAGTCGATGTAGAGGCGCGCACGTGTCGTAGTAGAGGCGTGCACGTGTCGTAGTAGAGGCGCGCACGTGTCGTAGTAGAGGCGCGCACATAGCATGTACACATACGTACAGTGGCCAGGGTGCAAGAAAGAAAAAATGGCCACGTATGTGTACATACGGGCGGGGTCTCGAACGCTTAGTCGCGCATACGTACGGTGAGGGCTCGTGTTCATGGGGAGGCAACGGAATGCGTCGTGTTCATGGGGAGGAAATGGAATGCGTCGTGTTCATGGGGAGGCAACGGAATGCGTCCTGTTCATCGGGAGGCAACGAAACGCGTGGGAGCCAATCGGCTTGGACGGAACAGGCGATGGAAATGAGGCATGGCGTACCGCAGAACGGAGGAAACAGCCTTGTGTTCGACCGGCCACGTTCGGAATGGGGTCCTGTTGATCGGGAGGGGTGTGGCGTACCACAAAACGGAGTAAACGGACCTCCTACGGTCGAAACGAGGGTCCTGTTGATCTGGAGGGGTGTGGCGTATCGCAAAACAGAGGAAACGGACCTCCTGCGGTCGAAACGGTGGTCCTGTTCATCGGGAGGGGTGTGGCGTACCGCAAAACGGACGAAACGGACTTGTGTTGGAGCGCTACGGTCGAAACGGGGGTCCTGTTCATCGGGAGGGGTGTGACGTACCGCAAAATGGAGGAAACGGACCTCCTACGGTCGAAACGGGGGTCCTGTTCATCGGGAAGGGTGTGGCGTACCGCAAAACGGGACTCCATGGGATACTATTCATCTCCACCGTCGACCTCCTCCAGCCTCCACGGGCTACCGTCGACCTACTCCAGCCTCCACGGGCTCCTGTTCATCCAGCCTCCACCGCGCGCTACTCCACCGGCTACTGTTCATCCACCCCTCCACCGTCTACTGTTCATCCAGCCCTCCACCTTCTACTGTTCATCCAGCCCTCCACACCACGGGGTCCTGTTCAACCACCCCTCCACGGCCACCCCTCCACCATCTACTGTTCATCCAGCCCTCCACACCACGGGGTCCTATTCATCCAGAGGCAACGCCGCCACTGACTATTCATCCAACCCCCCCTGCAACGCTCACTGTTTTTCCAATCGATCGGCTTCAGTTAGCAGCAGTAGCGAAGGAATTGCTCCATCGGGTTCAGTTAACAGCCATTGTTCGATCGCTCGGGTTCAGTAACGCGTAGCCTGCAGTGCCATCGCTCGGGTTCAGTTAGAGACCAACGCCTTGCTCGGGTTCAGTTAGAGCCAACGCCTCGCACACACGCGCGTACGTGTACGAGAGAAATGCGCATCGCTCGGCCCCCGACCTCCCACCGTAACCGGAAACTCCCCGAAATTTTCCTACCCCTCGCTTCTACCATGGTTTTTGCCGTCATGGACGGCCCAAAGAATGTCATTGCGTCTCTGGCCCGCCCAGGACGAAAAGCCCATTTTCTGTCATGATTTTTTGTCATAGAAGTAGGAGCCCACCACATCTATGATGATACCGGGTTCTGTCACAATTATCGTCATAGAAGTGTCATATGTATGACATAAAAAAAATTGTTCGGGCAAAAATGTCACGGATGTGTCTTTTTTTGTAGTGTTTAGTACCGGTTGGAGCCACCAACCGGTACTAAAGGTCTGTTTTGGCCAGGCCAAGCGGCAGGAAGCGCCCACCTTTAGTACCGGGTGGTGGCTCCAACCGGTACTAAAGGACCCCCCTTTAGTACCGATTGGAGCGACGACCCGGTACTAAAGGGGGTGCGCAAGTTTTGTCCCACCTCGCTAGCCGAGGGGCGTCCGCACTGGTTATAAGCCCCAGTGCGGTAGCTCTCTCGAGCTCCTCTCCAAAGCAGGCCTACTGGGCCTACCTATTCTCTGCTGCCCTGTGGGCCTACTGCGCCTTTGCGGGCCTACATCCTGGCCCAACAAAATGTTGCGTTTCTAGTCGTATGCAGGCCGCTCTGGCCCAGTAGGTGGGCTTTTTTATTTTCTTAATTTTTTTTGCTTCAATTTTTTGCTTTATTTATTTTTGTTTTATTAATTTTTGAGTATGTTTTTTTGCTATATTTAGAGTTTCTTTGTGAATACTTTTGCTTTAGGTATAAAAAATTATAAACTTTCTATTAGTGCCGGTAGTTTTCAAATTAGTTTAAATTTTGAATTATTTGAAATTTGTGTGAATCACTAGTTTGTGAATAACTTAACTTTGAAAATAGATTTTCAATGATTCTTTTTTATTATGTTTAATATTAGTGTGTTTTATCATTATATTCAATTTGGTAATGCTTAGGTTAATTAAAAAATGAAATGCCTTTGTAACAGATGAGTTTTCGTCCGAAACCCTAATACTTCGAAAGAGATTGTCCATTTTGTACACGAAGTGCATCCAGTTTTTGCCGTCATCCTCTCTACTTTTTTGCACATGCTATGTGGTTGAAATTATGATACCATGCCAACTTTCAACCTTTTCTTAGTTCATTTGAAATGCTTTTCAATTTTAGGGTCATTTAGCTGAAAAAATCAATAAATGCATGAAAGAATTTGTTTGCACATAAAATTTCTTCGCATTTCAAATGCAAAACACATAACTACCCTAACTATTACAAAGATTCCCTCCTGGGTGTGAAACACAGAAGAAAGTGATGATAGTGAAGCCAATCACATCCTAGATCTTAGGGTGTGAAACTTTTTCTTCGCGTGTGTCCCTTTGCGCCGTAGCCATGGAAAATCTTCATCATTTAACTGGATGCTCGGGTCAATATTCACTGTGAATGGAGCAATTTCATCAAACTTTTCATAATCTTCTGACATGTCTGTCTTGTCATCCACTCCCATGATGTTTCTTTTCCCTGAAAGAACTATGTGGCGCTTTGGCTCGTCGTATGATCCATTCGCTTCCTTATCTTTTCTTTTTCTCGGCCTAGTAGACATGTCTCTCACATAAAAAACCTATGCCACATCATTGGCTAGGACGAATGGTTCGTCTGCATACACAAGATTGTTGAGATCCACTGTTGTCATTCCGTACTGCGGGTCTTCTGTTACCCCGCCTCGTGTCATATTGACCCATTTGCACCTAAACAAAGGGACCTTCAAACCACCTCCATAGTTAAGTTCCCATATGTCCTCTATGTAACCATAATATGTTTCCTTTCCCGTGTTGGTTGTTGCATCAAAGCGGACACCACTATTTTGGTTGGTGCTCTTCTTATCTTGGGCGATCGTGTAAAATGTATTCCCATTTATCTAGTACCCTTTGAACGTCATTATATTCGAAGATGGTAACTCAGACAGCGAGTACAGGTCATCTTCAATATCGCCATCATGCATGGCACGTTTCTGCAACCAACCGGTGAAAGTCCTCGTTTGTTCACGTGTAATCCAGTCGTCAGACTTCTCCAGGTGTTTGGAGTGTAGAAAATTCTTGTGTTCCTCCATATACGGAGCCACCAAGGCGGAATTCTGTAGAACTGTGTAGTGTGCTTCAGTGAGATAATGCCCGTCCATACATATTATTTGATCCCCTCCTAGCGTTCCTTTTCCATCCAGTCTTCCCTTATGCCGTGATTCAGGAACACCAATCGGCTTAAGGTTAGGAATAAAGTCAATACAAAACTCAATCACCTCCTCATTTTCAGGTCCCTTCAAGATGCTTCCTTCTAGCCTAGCACGGTTATGAACATATTTCTTCAAGACTCCCATGAACCTCTCAAAGGGGAACATATTGTGTAGAAATACTGGACCCAAAACATTAATCTCTTCGCAAAGGTGAACTAGGACGTGCGTCATGATGTTGAAGAAGGATGGTGGGAAGACCAACTCGAAACTGACAAGACATTGCACCAAATCATTCTCTAACCTTGGTATGATTTCTGGATCGATTACCTTCTGAGAGATTGCATTGAGGAATGCACATAGCTTCACAATGGCTAATCGAACGTTTTTCGGTAGAAGCCCCCTCAAAGCAACTGGAAGTAGTTGCGTCATAATCACGTGGCAGTCATGAGACTTTAGGTTCTGGAACTTTTTCTCTGCCATATTTATTATTCCCTTTATATTCGACGAGAAGCCAGACGGTAAATTCATGCTGAGCAGGCATTCAAAGAAGATTTCCTTCTCTTCTTTGGTAAGAGCATAGCTGCCCTGACCCTGATGTATGCCGTCTTTTCCGTGCATATGTTGCTGGTCCTCCCATGCCTCTGGTGTATCTTTTGTCTTCCCATACACGCCCAAGAAGCCAAGCAGGGTCACGCAAAGATTCTTTGTCATGTGCATCACGTCGATTGCGGAGAGGACCTCTAGGTCTTTCCAATATGGCAGGTCCCAAAATATAGATTTCTTCTTCCACATGGGTGCACATCCATCAGCATCCTTCGGAACAGGTTGTCCGCCAGGACTCTTTCCAAAGATTACCTTCAAATCCTTGAGCATATCATGTACATCAGCACCAGTACGGTGGCGAGGCTTCGTCCGGTGATCCGCCTCACCTTTGAAATGCTTGCCTTTCTTTCTTACGGGATGCCTGCTCGGAAGAAATCGATGATGTCCCAGGTACACATTCTTCCTACAACTATCCAAATATATACTGTCGGTATCATCCAAACAGTGCGTGCATCCGCGGTATCCCTTGTTTGTCTCTCCTAAAAGGTTACTGAGAGCAGGCCAATCATTGATGGTCACGAACAGCAATGCCTTTAGGTTCAACTCTTCCTGTCCGTGCTCATCCCATGCACGTACACCTGTTCCATTCCACAGCTGTAATAGTTCTTCAACTAATGGCCTTATGTACACATCAATGTCGTTGCTGGGTTGCTTAGGGCCTTGGATGAGCACTGGCATCATAATGAACTTCCGCTTCATGCACAACCAAGGAGGAAGGTTATACAAACATAGAGTCACAGGCCAGGTGCCATGGTTGCTACTCTGCTCCCCAAAAGGATTAATGCCATCTGTGCTTAGACCAAACCATACGTTCCTTGGGTCACCTGCAAACTCTTCCCTATATTTTCTCTCAATTTTTTTCCAATGCGAACCGTCAGCGGGTACTCTCAACTTTTCGTCTTTCTTATGGTCTTCTCTGTGCCACCGCATCGCCTTCGCATGCTCTTTGTTTTGGAACAAACATTTCAATTGTGGTATTATAGGAGCATACCACATCACCTTGGCAGGAATCTTCTTCCTGGGGCGCTCGCCCTCGACATCACCAGGGTCATCGTGACTGATCTTATAATGCAATGCACCACATACCGGGCAAGCGTTCAAACCCTCGTACTCACCGCGGTAGAGGATGCAGTAATTAGGGCATGCATGTATCTTCTGCACCTCTAAACCTAGAGGGCAGACAACCTTCTTTGCTTCATACGTACTCTCGGGCAATTCGTTGTCCTTTGGAAGCATATTCTTTATCATTACCAGCAACTTTCCAAATCCCTTGTCAGATACACCATTTTCTGCCTTCCATTGCAGCAATTCCAGTGTGGTGCCCAACTTTTTTTGTCAGCTTCGCAATTCGGGTACAACAATTTCTTGTGATCCTCTAACATGCGCTGCAACTTCTTCTTCTCCAAATCACTTGCGTAGTTTCTCTTTGCATCAGCAATGGCCCGACCTAGATCATCAGCGAGCTCATATTATGCCTCTTCTTCAGCTTCTTCCCGCATTGCTAGCTCAGCTTCTTCCCCCATTGTTGTATCATTGTATTCAGGGAACCCATGGCTAGGATAGCTATCGTCGTCCTCTTCTTCTTCATTGTCTTTCATCATAACCCCTCTTTATTCGTGCTTGGTCCAAACATTATAGTGGGGCATGAAACCGGACTCAAATAGGTGGACGTGAATGGTTCTTGACATAGAGTAATTGTGACCATTCTTACAGCCAGCACATGGACAAGGCATAAAACCATCCATCCGCTTGTTTGCCTCAGCGGCAAGCAGAAAAGTATGCACGCCATTAATGAACTCAGGAGAGCATCGGTCATCATACATCCATTGTCAGCTCATCTTCATTACACACCGAATAGACCAAATTAATACAAGTTCATACATAAAGTTCATATACAACACTTAATTAAATGCAACATAAAAATAACTCTCTAGCTAAAGAATTTAAATGCAACAACAAATGCGGTCAAGATCGAAACTAAGGTAACAATTGATCCAACAGCATAATCATACCAAACCACACTATCAATGGCATATTTTCTAATCTTTCTAATCTTCAACCACATTTTCTCCATCTTGATCTTGTGATCATCGACGACATCGGCAACATGCAACTCCAATTCCATCTTCTCCCCCTCAATTCTTTTCAATTTTTCTTTCAAATACTCGTTTTCTCTTTCAACTAAATTTAACCTCTCGACAATAGGATCGGTTGGAATTTCCGGTTCACATACCTCCTAGATAAAAATATCTATGTCAACTTGATGGGCATAATTTGTCATAAACACGAAATGCAACAACTAGTTTTAAAAGAGAATATACCACATCTGAATCATAACAAGGATGAGGGCCGACAGGGACGGATATCAAAACCATGGCACTATGTATAATAAACAACATACGGGTAAGATAATTATACGAGTAACTATATATCCAAATCACACAAACATAAATTTGGTAATGTAAAACATTCATGAACAAGAGCCTCACCACAAGGTGGTGCCGGCGACGGGACGGTGCGGGCGATCGACGGTGGTTACGACGGAGATTTAGAAGGCACTAAGTAAACCACACCTACATATGCAAACTAAGTGTTATTTTTGACCTCAAATTGCATATAAATCAAATACTAGGACATATAATTCCTCCCAAATTACAAAACTCACAAATTAATCACTATACAAAGCATTGCAAGAGCTAATCTAGCAATGAGAGATGAAAGGACAAAGTTGCTAACCTTTGTGATAATTTGAATGGATGGGGGCCTTCAAATCTTGACAAATTTTGGGCAAAATGTGTGATGAGCTCGAGGAAGAGAGGGGAAGAACAGAGGAGGAGAGGGGAAAGGGGAAGAACAGAGCGAGCTCGGGTGGATGAAGGGTTTATGTACGACGGCCTTTAGTACCAGTTCGTGCCACGAACCGGTACTAAAGGTGCTGGAGGGGCCCCAGACTGACAACATCCTGCCACCACTCTCTTTAGTACCGGTTCGTGGCACGAACCGGTGCTAAAGGTTCACCATGAACCGGTACTAATGAGAGCGGCCGGCTAGCCGTTGGAACCGGCACTAATGGACACATTAGTGCCGACTCAGAATCAAACCGGCACTAATGTGCTTCACATTTGACCCTTTTTCTACTAGTGATTCAAAAGATCAAACCCAGGCAGCTCTTTCTATGTAGGTGCCAATGATGGCATATTTGGAAGTTGTTATTTCTCTCTAGATGCCTGCAAAAGGGGTTTCATGCAAGCATGTAGGCCTATCATTGGATGGATGCCACCTGAAGACAAAGGATGGAGGTGTTATGTTGTGTGCTGTTGGCATGGACCCTAATGACTGCATTTACCCTCTAGCTTTTGCAGTTGTTGAGGTAGAGAACACTGACACATGGAAATGGTTTCTGTCAAACCTGAAGAGTGACTTGGGAATTCTGAACACAGAGCCATGGACTATAATGTCAGGCAAGCAAAAGGGGCTAATCAAGGGAGTGATGCAGCACTTTCCTAATGCAGAGCATAGACACTATGTTAGGCATATATGGCACAATTTTCAACAAAGACACAAAGGAGATGTTCTTAAGAACCAGTTATGGAAGTGTGCAAGGAGCACAAAACAAGAGCTGTGGGCCGCAAGCATGGAGGAAATGAAGGTCATCAGCCTAGAAGCATACAAATGGCTTGAGCAGCTACCACCCAGTACTTGGGTTAGGGGCTTCCAAAGAGACTTGGTCAAGTGTGATATCCTTCTGAATAACAACTGTGAGGTTTCAAAAAATATATTCTTGATGCCAGGGAGATGCATCTCATATCAATGATTGAGAAAATCAAAACCTAGCTCATGGTCAGATTCTGCAACAAAAGAAAAGAGGTAGAGAACTGGCCTGGTTCTGTATGCCCAAAAATAAGAAAAGAATTGGAAGGAATATAGAGTTGGCAGCTACATGCATGGTTTCAGGGGCTAGTGATGGCATCTTCCAGGTTGACAACAGGAGCAAGACATACATCGTTGACCTCAAGGAAGAGAGTTGTACATGCAAAAGGTGGGATCTTAGTGGAGTTCCATGCCACCATGCAATTGCATGTTGTAGACATGAGAGAATTAACCCAGAGAGTTTGGTGCACTCCTGCTACAGTATAGAAGCATTCAAGTTAGCATACAAGCCAATTATCAAGCCTTGCAGAGATAGGAGTGAGTGGCAGAAGATGAATGCTTGTGAAATCAAACCACTTGTCTATGAAAAGAAAGTTGGGAGGCCTTCAAACAAGAGTAGGAGAAAGCAGTCTTGTGAGATTGAAAAGAAAGATGGCACAATGGTACTGACCAGACATGGAGGCACAATAACATGTTCATACTGCCATGAACAGGGCCACAACATCAAAGGAGGCCAAAACTACCAGTGAGATGGGAGCCAAGGGCTATTCCTAAGGATGTGTCTGATGATGAACCAATTATGGCACAACAAGATGGTGTGCAAGTCACACAGGAGGAGGTTCATGTCACACAAGATGATGGGCAAGTCACATAGGAGGAGCTTCATGTCACACAAGATGATGGGCAATTCACACAGGAGGAGGTTCATGTCACACAAGATGATGTCCAACTTACACAGGAGGATGTCAATGCCACACAGAATGATTGCCCAGTGCAGCAACAAGAGGATGAATATGATACACCAGTTGTTTTTAGGTAAATTCTAATCTTTTTTGTCCATTTCTTTTAGGTTGTATTTAATATGATACACCAGTGATGATAGCATGTGATGATTGGCTATGCAGAGGTGCAAGACTTTGGATGTACAATGCTTCTTAAGGTGCAGCAGTCTAGGCATGTACCTACAGAAGGAATTGAAGGCACTCTACCAGTTTCATCATTCATATTACAAGCATCTAGTTCTCAAGCTTCAGCACATACAACAACAGGTGCAAATGGTGGCAACCTGACCATGAAGTTGTTGAAGATGAAAAGAGACAAAGAAAGGCAGATGGCAGCCAGGAGAGATGAAGCACTAGAGGCAATGAATGAGATGGCAGAGAGGAGAGCAGAGGAGGCTCAAGCAAAGAGGCAGGAAACTGCTATCAGGAGAGCAGAGAAGGGAGCCAGAAGAACAAGAGCAATAAAAGAGAAGAAGGCTGAGGAAACAACAGCAAAGACGGAAGCTTTGGTAGCATGAAAAGTAGCATTACAAGAAGAGAAGGAGGCCAGGGCAATTGAAGCAATTGCAGCTAAGGCAGAGGCAGCAATGAAGAGAAGAGAAGAGAAAGAAGCAAAGAGAGCAATTGCAGCAGTGAAGAAAAAACAAGATACAAGAAGCAAAAAAGAAATAACAAGAAGAGGCCAAGAGAAGAAGAGCTAAAGAGAAGAAGCAAGCAGGAGAGCCAAGTGGACGTGTGCCCAAGAAGAAAAGATTCAACATGTTTGATGAGTTCAGATGAATCAGTGTTGTTGCACTTGTAATTCAGTGATTTTTTGGTAGAAACTTAAATCTGCGTGTTTCAGACTAGCAGAGCTCAAATGTAGTTCATTGAGTAAGTGGTTCATTGAGTAATTTGATGCTCATTAAGCTCAAATGTAGTTCATTCAGTGAAGAAACTACTAGAGCTCAAATGTAGCTCAATTCAAATGTACCAGACATAAGTAATTTGATGCAAACTGAACTTGATGCAGCATTGCAACATTTTTGCTTCTGTGTCCATCTTTGCTGTATTTGAGGCACACTGAATTTTTATGACTGAATTTGTATTGCTGAATTTGCTGCAAACTGAACATTGGTACGTCTTGAGCTTGCGTTAGTTTTCCTTGAAGAGGAAAGGGTGATGCAGCAATAGGAGCGTCAGTATTTCCCTCAGTATTTGAGAACCAAGGTATCAATCCTGTAGGAGGCTCCTCAAAAGTCCCACGCACCTACACAAACAAACAAGAACTCGCAACCAACACAATAAAGGGGTTGTCAATCCCTTCACGGCCACTTGCGAAAGTGAGATCTCATAGAGATAATATGATAAGACAAATATATTTTTGGTATTTTATAATATAGATTGGAAAAGTAAAGATGCAAATAAAAGTAGATTGAAAGGTTCTATGATAAAAGATAGACCCGGGGGCCATAGGTTTCACTAGTGGCTTCTCTCAAGATAGCATAAGTATTACGGTGGGTGAACGAATTACTGTCGAGCAATTGATAGAAAAGCGAGTAATTATGAGTCTATCTAGGCATGATCATGTATATAGGCATCACGTCCGTGACAAGTAGACCGACTCCTGCCTGCATCTACTACTATTACTCCACACATCGACCGCTATCCAACATGCATCTAGAGTATTAAGTTCATAAAGAACAGAGTAACGCATTAAGAAAGATGACATGATGTAGAGGGATAAACTCATGCAATATGATATAAACCCCATCTTTTTCTCCTCGATGGCAACAATACAATATGTGCCTTGCTGCCCCTGCTGTCACTAGGAAAGGACACCGCAAGATTGAACCCAAAGCTAAGCACTTCTCCCATTGCAAGAAAGATCAATCTAGTAGGCCAAACCAAACTGTTAATTGGAAGAGACTTGCAAAGATAACTTAATCACACATAAAAGAATTCATAGGAGATTTAAATATTTCTCATAGATAAACTTGATCATAAACCCACAATTCATCGGATCTCGACAAACACACCGCAAAAAGAGTTACATCAAATAGATCTCCAAGAAGATCACGGAGAACATGGTATTGAGATCCAAAGAGAGATAAGAAGCCATCTAGCTAATAACTATGGACCCGAAGGTCTGTGGTAAACTACTCGCAACTCATCGGAGGGGCTATCGTGTTGATGTAGAAGCCCTCCATGGTCGATTCCCCCTCCGGCGGAGCGCCGGCGAAGGCTCCAAGATGGGATCTCGCGGATACAGAAGGTTACGATGGTGGAAATAGTTTTCGTGATCGCCTCTGATGTTCTCGGGGTACGTGGGTATATATAGGAGGAAGAAGTAGGTCGGTGGACGCCCTAGTGGCCCACGAGATAGGGGGCGCCAAGTAGGGGGGTGCCATCCACCCTCGTGGCCTCCTTGATCACTTCTTGACTTTCACTCCAAGTCCCCTGGATCACGTTTGCTCCAAAAAGATCGCTCCCGAAGGTTTCATTCCATTTGGACTCCGTTTGATATTCCTTTTCTTCAAAACACTGAAATAGGCAAAAACAATAGCAATACGGGTTGGGCCTCCGGTTAGTAGGTTAGTCCCAAAAATGATATAAAAGTGTAAAGTAAAGCCCATAAACATCCAAAACAGGTAATATAATAGCATGGAACAATCAAAAATTATAGATACGTTGGAGACGTATCAAGCATCCCCAATCTTAATTCCTGCTCGTCCTCGAGTAGGTAAATGATAAAAATAGAATTTTTGATGTGGAATGCTACCTAGCATAATTCTCAATGTAATTTTCTTTATTGTGGCATGATTGTTCAGATCCAAATGATTCAAGATAAAAGCTTATAAAACATAAAAATAATAATACTTCGAAGCATACTAACAAATAATCATGTCCTATCAAAATAGCATAGACGAAGAAAGCTTATCCCTACAAAATCATATAGTTAGGCCATGCTTCATTTTCATTACATAAAATACTCCCATCATGCACAACCCCGGTTTCAGCCAAACAATTGGTTCATACTTTTTAACGCGCTTCAACTTTTTCAACTCTTACACAATACATGAGCGCAAGCCATGGACATAGAACTATGGTGGTATATGGTGGTGGTTGTGAGGACAAAAAGGGAGAAGATAGTCTCACATCAACTAGGCGTATCAACGGGCTATGGAGATGCCCATCAATAGATATCAATGTGAGTGAGTAGGATTGCCATGCAACGGATGCACAAGAGCTATAAATGTATGAAAGCTCAACAAAAGAAACTAAGTAGGTGTTGCATCCAACTTGCTTGCTCATGAAGACCTAGGGCATTTTGAGGAAGCCCATCATTGGAATATACAAGCCAAGTTCTATAATGAAAAATTCCCACTAGTGTATGAAAGTGACAACACAAGAGACTCTCTATCATGAAGATCACGGTGCTATTTTGAAGAACAAGTGTGGAAAAGAGATAGTAGCATTGTCCCTTCTCTCTTTTTCTCTCATTTTTTAATTGGTGGGCTCTTTGGCCTATTTTTTTTATTTTGGTGAGATCTTTGGCCTTTTTTTAAAGTTTGAAGTCTCATCCTGACTTGTGGGGGAATCATAGTCTTCATCATCCTTTCCTCACTTGGGACAATGCTCTAATAATGAAGATCATCACACTTTTATTAATTTACAACTCAAGAATTACAACTCAACACTTAGAACAAAATATGACTCTATATGAATGCCTCCGGCGGTGTACCGGGATATGCAATGAATCAAGAGTGACATGTATGAAAATTATGAGGGTGGCCTTGCCACAAATACGATGTCAACTACATGATCATGCAAAGAGCAATATGACAATGATGGAGCATGTCATAATAACGGAACGGTGGAAAGTTGCATGGCAATATATCTCGGAATGGCTATGGAAATGCCATAATAGGTAGGTATGGTGGCTGTTTTGAGGAAGGTAAATAATGGGTGCATGGTACCGGCGAAAGTTGTGTGGCACAATAGAGGCTATCAAAGTGGAAGGGTGAGTGTGCGTATATCGATGGACTCACATTAGTAATAAAGAACTCATATACTTATTGCAAAAGTCTACTTGCCCATGAAGCAAAGTACTACTACGCATGCTCCTAGGGGAAGGGTTGGTAGGAGTTAACCATTGCGCGATCCCGACCTCCACTCATAAGGAAGGCAATCAAAAGAGCACCTCATGCAACAAATTTGTGACACAACTTTTACCATACGTGCATGCTACGGGACTTGCAAACTTCAACACAAGTATTTCTCAACTTCATAATTACCCACTAGCCTGACTCTAATATTACCACCTTTATATCTCAAAACAATTATCAAGCATCAAACTGATCCTAGTGTTTAATGCACTTTCTATGATTGTTTTTATTATACCCAAATTGGATGCTCATCATTCTAGGACCAAATTCATAACCATAGAAAATACCATGCTGTCCTAAAAGACTCTCAAAATAATTTAAGTGAGGCATGAGAGGTCAACAATTTCTTCATAATTAAGCCACCGCCGTGCTCTAAAAGATATAAGTGAAGCACTAGAGCAAATACTATCTAGCTCAAAAGATATAAGTGAAGCACATAGAGTATTCTAATAAATTCTAATCAAGTGGGCTTCTCCCAAAAGGTGTGTACAGAAAGGATGATTGTGGAAAACTAAAAAGCAAATACTAATATAATACAAGACGCTCCAAGCAAAACACATATCATGTGGCGAATAAAAATATAGCTCCAAGTAAAGTTACCGATGAACGAAGACGAAGGAGGGGATGCCTTCCGGGGGCATCCCCAAGCTTAGGATTTTGGCTATTCTTGAATATCTTGGGGTGCCATGGGCATCCCCAAGCTTAGGCTCTTGCCACTCCTTATTCCATAGTTCATCAAATCTTTACCTAAAACTTGAAAACTTCACAACACAAAACTCAACATGAAATCTCATAAGCTCCGTTAGTGAAAGAAAGAAAAACCACCAAATAAGGTACTGTAATGAACTCATTATTTATTTATATTGGTGTTAAACCTACTTTATTTCAAGTTCTCTATGGTTCATACCACTTAATACTAGCCATAGATGCATCAAAATAAGCAAACAACACACGAAAGGCAGAATCTGTCAAAAACAGAACAGTCTGTAGCAATTTGTAACTCTCGAATACTTATGGAACTCTAAAAATCCTACAAAAATAGGAAGTCCTGGGTAATTTGCCTATTTATATAGATAAAAACTAATCAACGCAAAAGCTCGTTTCTATGAATTAACAAAATTATTTTCGTGTGGGCAAAGTTTCTGTTTTTTAGCAGAATCAAATCAACTATCACCATAGGTTATCCTATAGGTTCTACTTGACACAAACACTAATTAAAACATAAAAACACATCTAAACAGAAGGTAGATGCAAAATTTATTACTAAACATAAACAAAAACGAAAAACACAAATAAAATTGGGTTGCCTCCCAACTAGCGCTATCGTTTAACGCCCCTAGCTAGGCATAAAAGCGAGGATAGATCTAAGTAGTGCCATAATAATAAGATAGATCTTGAAAACTCATCTCATATTCTCTAAGTTCAGCAACAAGTTTTCTTTGGGGCAAGCAAAATTAATCAAAAGGGCTAAATTTAATGGGACAAAAGTCCCCAAGATCAATCTCAGGAGATATGGGTTCCTCCTTTGGCCCTTCATATTGCACAACTAATTCATCATTATAAGCATTCTTTTGGCAGAACTTTGTGAGCCTATACTCAAGAGAGTATCCTAGCTCATTGTTTCGAAGAGCAAAATCATTATTAAGTTCAAAAATTCTATCAACTAGGACATTGGTAGGAACCTTTTTTCTAAGGTTTTCATTAAAAGCAACATAGTCCAAAGATTGAAAACGCCTAATTTCCTCTTGATCAAAGAGGATCGCTTCTATGGGAGGACGGCCGACGTCCACCCTATAGTGCGCAAAGATTTCTTTGGCCTCTCTTATTATAAATCTAAACTCATGAGCCGAAAAGATAGTAGCGGCGCGCTTAACGGAAGAATTCTCAATATTAGAAAATTCCAAGAAAATTCTTTGTATGCAAGGATGCATATGCATAAATTGTCTTTCAAGCTCAACTACAAGCATAGAGATAGCATCCGCAAGACTACTAGTCCTATGAAGAATAGACCACCCATAGAGGGTAAAGCACCGGCACAAGTAAAGAAATCTTGAATAACCCCTTTTCCGATACTATTACCACTACCGATTCAAAACTTTTTAGTGTGCAAGAGAGGGGGTTCTTCAGCAGGAGCATCAGAATTTTCCATATTATCATTATTGTCCATATCGACAATAATCTACCCAATTTCAGACATAACGGCAAACAAGAGTGAGGAAGAAGAAGAGGGCAGGAGAAAGAGAGAGGAGATTGGGAAAGAGAGGGCAAATAAAACGGCAAGGGTGAAGTGGGGAAGAGGAAAACGAGAGGCAAATGGCAAATAATGTAAATGCGAGGGAGATGAGTTTGTGATGGGTACTTGGTATGTCTTGACTTAAGCGATGACCTCCCCGACAACGGCGCCAGAAATCCTTCCTGCTACGTCTTGAGCATGCGTTGATTTTCCTTGAAGAGGAAAGGGCGATGCAGCAATAGTAATGCAAGTATTTCCCTCAGTTTTTGAGAACCAAGGTATCAATCCAGTAGGAGGCTCCTCAAAAGTCCCACGCACCTACACAAACAAACAAGAACTCACAACCAACGCAATAAAGGGGTTGTCAATCCCTTCACGGCCACTTGCGAAAGTGAGATCTCATAGAGATAATATGATAAGACAAATATATTTTTGGTATTTTATAATATAGGTTGGAAAAGTAAAGATGCAAATAAAAGTAGATTGAAAGCTTATATGATAAAAGATAGACCCGTGGACCATAGGTTTCACTAGTGGCTTCTCTCAAGATAGCATAAGTATTACGGTGGGTGAACGAATTACTGTCGAGCAATTGATAGAAAAGCGAATAATTATGAGTTTATCTAGGCATGATTATGTATATAGGCATCACGTCCGTGACAAGTAGACCGACTCCTGCCTGCATCTACTACTATTACTCCACACATCGACCGCTATCCAGCATGCATCTAGAGTATTAAGTTCATAAAGAACAGAGTAACGCATTAAGAAAGATGACATGATGTAGAGGGATAAACTCATGCAATATGATATAAACCCCATATTTTTATCCTCAATGGCAACAATACAATACGTGCCTTGCTGCCCCTGCTGTCACTGGGAAAGGACACTGCAAGATTAAACCCAAAGCTAAGCACTTCTCCCATTGCAAGAAAGATCAATCTAGTAGGCCAAACCAAACTGATAATTCGAAGAGACTTGCAAAGATAACTTAATCACACATAAAAGAATTCAGAGGAGATTCAAATATTTCTCATAGATAAACTTGATCATAAATCCACAATTCATCGGATCTCGACAAACACGCCGCAAAAAGAGTTACATCGAATAGATCTCCAAGAAGATCAAGGAGAACATGGTATTGAGATCCAAAGAGAGAGAAGAAGCCATCTAGCTAATAACTATGGACCCGAAGGTCTGTGGTAAACTACTCACAACTCATCGGAGGGGCTATGGTGTTGATTTAGAAGCCCTCCGTGGTCGATTCCCCCTCCGACAGAGCGCCGACGAAGGCTCCAAGATGGGATCTCGCGGATACGGAAGGTTACGGTGGTGGAAATAGTTTTTCGTGGTCGCCTCTGATGTTCTCGGGGTACATGGGTATATATAGGAGGAAGAAGTAGGTCGGTGGACACCCGAGGGGTCCACGAGATAGGGGGCGCACCCAGTAGGGGGGCGCCCTCCACCCTCGTGGCCTCCTCGATCGCTTCTTGACTTGCACTCCAAGTCCTCTGGATCATGATTGTTCCAAAAAGATCACTCCCGAAGGTTTCATTCCATATGGACTCTGTTTGATATTCCTTTTCTTCGAAACACTGAAATAGGCAAAAAAACAGCAATACGGGCTGGGCCTCCAGTTAGTAGGTCAGTCCCAAAAATGATACAAAAGTGTAAATTAAAGCCCATAAACATCCAAAACAGGTAATATAATAGCATGGAACAATCAAAAATTATAGATACGTTGGAGACGTATCAAACATATGTACCAAATTTTGTTGAAAGAAAAAAAATCAAACAAAAAATGTTTTGCCTGGGTCTCAAACCCAGGACTTGAGGTGTTGAACGTTGTGGGCAATGCCAATGGGGTAAGTACTAGTGCTTTGATCAAGGGCAGGTACTAAACTAACTATAGTAGTTGCTAGTGCCCATGCCTTTTCGGTTTCCTTCTCTGCTTTTAAGCCCACCCACCCACCGGTCCACTCTCCAATCACCACTCACCTCCAGTCCGCCCTAATACCAAACCACATCGCCTCGGTTACCCCGCTACCAAACCACCACCACCGACCACCACACCGCTTCCACGGACATGGAGAACAGCTCCGCCTGGCAGAGGGTCATTGATGACCTTACAGGCGACGACGAGGCGATGCACGCTGACCTGACGGAGATCGGGAAGTGGTTCCTGAGCATTGCAATGCTGTGTCACCACGCGTGTGGCCTCCTCAAGGTCATGACCGACGATGAGCTGGACCGCGCCTGCACCGACCGCTTCGGTATCCCTCCTGCGCTCGTCCTCCGCTTCGCGATGCAGGAGACGCGCTCCGATAACCCGATCCAGCGAGCCCAATGGTGGATGTACCGGTCTGCCACCACGCCACAACAGCCGGATCCGTCGCGCGCTGGCTCGTGAGCGGAGCGCATCCACAATGTCGACCTGGCCGTCCCCGGGTCTGTCAACATGGCCTACTAGGACCCCTACCAGCCTGACTTCCTCGGGAGCGACGACGTCTCTGATTACATCTCATCTGACTTGGAGTATGACTGGCTCCGATGACGACTCTGGCTATGCCGCTGACTCATCCTGGTCGACTGGCTGGGAGGAGTCGGAGGTGATTGTCCTCTCTGACGATGAGCCGGAGGTCCAGATGGCGGTGCTCGTCGTCCCCGAGCCGAAGGTCCAGATGGTGGCGCTCGTCGCTAGGGAGGGTGACAAGCTCCGCACCATTGACGTTGAGCTGCTTCCCGATGTTCCTAACATCATCAAGCAGGAGATGGAGGTGGTCTTGGCCCTAGAAGCACAGGTGGACGTCGCAGCGCAGCCAAAGAGGAAGAAGAAGAGGAAGGTGGCAGTTGACATGGAGGTTCGCCGCTCGAAGCGTCTCTGGAAGATGAAGAAGATGGAGTGCTATGAACTGCCAACATGAAGAAGATGGCAGTTGCAGTTAGTTAGGTATGCTGAAATGTATAAATTTTCAGCATAAGTTATAAAATAGTGTAAATTTTTTAGGTGTGCTTGTATATTCAGCACATAAGTTATTTCTAATTTCTGTTGGCAATGTTCAAGTACTATTTGCTGTTGAACTAAGTGTCAATGATGGAGTGCTATGAGCTTATGTTTGTGTTGTTGATGCTGTTGTCTTCTTGATGCTTGTTGATGTTACCTGTTGATGGTGTTGTCTTGTTGATCTTATCTTTTGATGCTGCTTTCTTGTTGCTATTTAAGGCAACAATCCAAAATTGTCTTATTGCTATCTAAGGCAATAATCCAAAAGAAGAAGCTGCTAAGGTTATCTGTTGATCTTAACTGAACTTTATCTATTAACTGAATTTTGAAAGTTAACTGAAAAAATGTTCAACATTGAGTAGTTTAGATACTGGTCAACATTGAGTTGTTCAACTTTGTCTTGTTGCTATATAAGGCAACTATCCAAAAGTGTGTTGTTGCTATATAAGGCTACAATCCAAAAGAAGTTAACTGAATTTTGTCTATTGATGCTACTGAAATTAACTGAATTTTGTCAGCAAATTTAGTTAACTTGCTCAACACCTTTGGTCCACCTACTGGTTCAATTGTACTTGCACACCCTATAACTTGCATTGTGCATGCACCTTTGGTCCACCAACACCACCAGCGCAACCACCAGATCCCCTTCTTCTTCCTCCTCTTCCACTAGATCTTTATCTTCATCCACCGTTTTCCTCCTCCATTTGCCCTTCCTCTGCTCATGTTCCCCTGGTCTCCAGCAGCAACCATGATAACCTGGGATGATCTCCCAACCTCTTTTGAAGATGACTCAGTGACCAGCAAGGTTAGTCATGTCCTCTCCTCCACGCATCTAGGGTTAAACAATGTCTAGGGTTAAACAGCTTCTAGGGTTATACTTAACAAATGCAATATTTTTTCTTTTTTAGCCTCCTACAACAATTTTTTGCAAAGAATGGACTGGCCTGGCCATAGATCTTCCTAGCTTTACATGTGAGCATGGATCTTTGTGTGAGAAGCATGTGGCTTTTCAATCAGTTGACAGTGGAAGAAGATTACTGACTTGTGCACAGAAGGTTTGTAAAAATCCAGATAATAGTGCCATTTTATCATCATTTTACAGTGACAGTGGCTTTTATCTGAAGATTTGCAGATAACTGAATGTTTCTTTGGATGATAGGAAGTACCTAAATGCACCTATGTGGAATGGATGGACACTGAGTGGCCTGAAGCATTGAAGATGAGCCTAGCACTACTAGGAAAAGGGCTATAGATGGAATTGACACTAATGGCACACCAGACATGTGGTGCGCCATTACTATATACTAATGGCGCACCATGTGTTGGTACGCCATTAGTGTCCAAATACTAATGGTGCACCACATCGCGGGTGCGCCATTAGTAAAAAAAAATTAATTTTTTTTGTCAAAACTACTAATGGCGCACCGTGGGAGTGGTGCGCTATTACTAGTTGAACTAGTAATGGCACACCATGCCACGGTGCGCCATTAGTAACTTGGCCACCACTTCCACCGAATGCACCCCCCCCTGGTGGATCGCCTTTTCAGTTTTAAAAGAATAAAAGAAAATGATGAAAATGTCAAAAAAATAAAAGAAAATAAGTTTCCCATGTGATATGTGGTCTAGTTGTTGGGAAAATTTGCAAATATGAATTTCGACTTCATTTGCAAAATCTCTCGAGAATTTGTAAAAATGGGCATAACTTTTGCATACTAACTCGGATGAAAAACTTTTTTATATGAAAAATCATCTACTCGAAAAGTTACATCCGAATTTAACTGGGGGAACCCCGTTAAACATTTTCAAAATCCTCAAAAACCTAACAGAAAAAAAGATACGGGGCTTTTAAGATCTGGAGAGGCAAAAAAATTCAAAAAAATTCAAACTCACTAATGGCGCACCTGCTCATGGTGCGCCATTAGTATCTTCCCGCCTTCAAAATTTAAAATAAGTCAAAAAAATAAAAAAATAAAGTTACTAATGGCGCACCTGCCCATGATGCGCCATTAGTATCTTCCCGCCTTCAAAATTCAAAATAAGTCAAAAAAAAGTTACTAATGGCGCACCGGCCATGGTGCGCCATTAGTATCTTCCCGCCTTCAAAATTCAAAATAAGTCAAAAAAATAAAATAAAAAGTTACTAATGGCGCACCGGCCCATGGTGCGCCATTAGTATCTTCCCGCCTTCAAAATTCAAAATAAGTCAAAAAAATAAAAAAAAATTAGTAATGGCGCACCTACCCACGGTGCGCCATTACTATGTCGTATATATGGCTGGGCGCACCTCCTCCACTCCACCTCTCCTCCACTCCATCTCCTCCT
>NC_057810.1:67747166-67758924 GCF_018294505.1 Triticum aestivum | reverse complement strand
TCTGGTGAGCTCCTCCTCCCTCCTCTCCTCCCATTCCCTCATGGTTTCTCCTTCCTCCTCTCCGATGCTTCGGTGAACTCCTCTCCGGTGACCTCCTCCTCCTCTCCGGCGATGTAGGCGAGTGCCTCTCCGGTGACCTCCTCCTCCTCCTCTCCGGCGAACTCCTCTCCGGCAAAAGAACACGACAAAAGAATGTACAAGATCCAAAAACAGGAACAAAATTTGAAATAATATCGTGCCAAAAAACGAGCAAAAAAAAACTAGCAAAAAATGGGCAAAAAAATCACGATCCAGATCCAAATTCAAAATTCAAAAATAGCAATGGCGCACGGTGGGGGTTAGACGGTGCGCCACTACTTTTTTCCCGCCTTCAAAATTCAAAAATACTAATGGCGCACCGTGGCCTATACTAATGGCGCACCAGTGGCCTATACTAATGGCGCACTGTGGCCTATACTAATGGCACACCAGTGGTGCGCCATTAGTATACCAGATACTAATGGCGCATCAGTGGTGCGCCATTAGTAAAAATTACTAATGGGGTGCTAGTAATGGCGCACCAGTGATGCGCCATTAGTAGGCAAAACTGGTGCGCCATTAGTAGGCCTTTTCCTAGTAGTGTGTAGCTACCATATGGAGCATGTATGAAGAGGAGACAAAACAAAGGCTAAAAGAAAATGTGTTGAGTGTTGAATAGAACTTGAAGATCATGGAAGAGAAGACAAAAATGGAGAATGAGCTGAGACATTTCAAGCTTGATTTTGACAGATGGTTGATGAAAAGGAGCAGGCAATGAGCCAATTAGGCAACACACAAATTGCTCTGGCTGATCTGAAGGAAGAGCTTGAGAAGAAGAAGATCACTGACAAAATAGTAACAAACATTCATCAGGTATTCAGGGCTAAGGCAGAGAAAGAGAGGGACCTTGTCATGTAGGAGAGGGATCAATTGAAGCAAGAGAAGAGAAATCTTGAGTACATGATAGGTGACTTATTCAAACACAAAGAGGAGACCAAGGAGAAGATAAAGAAACTTAAGGGGATGCTGAATGATTTTCACTGAACTTATCTTGTTCTTGTCCCTGTGTAAACTGAATTTGTCCAAGTATGTTGTGAAAGGGATCTTGTTCCTGTCCGTGTGTAAACTGAATTTGTCCAAGTATGTTGTGAAATGGATTTGGTTGTCAACTGAATTTATCTTGCCTGTCAACTGAATTTTAAGTGCAATGGATTTGGTTGTCAAATGATTAGAATTGAATTGAGACATGTTGTATTCCTGTTTAAACAAAGAAGTAACATAACCACATTGGTACATATTCAACATTCCAAGATAACATAACAACATTGGTACATAACTCCAGTCTTCATAATACTTGATCACTTATCCATTACAACCATCACAGCATGCAACCATTACAACCATCAAAGCATGCATCCAAACCCCAAACAAGTAATTAATCTACTTAGTGTGCTCACTGATTTCACTACATCTCACTTCTTCATGACTACTATGAGACACAACACACAAAGCGCGCAACCATTACAACCATCAAAGCATGCATCCAAACCCCAAACAAGTACTTAATCTACTTAGTGTGCTCACTGATTTCACTACATCTCACTTCTTCATGACTACTATGAAACACAACACACAAAGCACCATAACAGCAGCCATCACCAGCTTCAGTAGCAGTAGGATTTCTCTACCTACAAGCTCCTCCCTTTTATCCTCAGCTGCTCCTATTGCATCCACAACAACATCGCCAACAAGAACCCTATGTTCAACAAGATGTTGCACATATTCAAGCTCCCAACGCCAGAAATCACAGATGACCTATAAAACAGAGGAAACACAGCATATTCAGTTAACAGAAAAAGTTCAGTTAACTACAAAGTTCAGTTAACTATTAGGGCATATTTAGTTAACTATAAAACACACTAACAAAGCATATTCAATAGCACCCAATTGCAGTACCCTAATCTGACCCAATTGCAGCACTGTGTAGTCTTATATCAATTAACCATATTCAGTTAACCATATGCAGTAACTATATTCAGTTAACCATATATAGTAACTATTACGGTAGAGGAACTTGGCATGGTGTTTGGTGCACCTGTAGAAGACCCACCCCTCGTGCTCGTTGGTGCCAGAGCGGTAGAACCTGACCTGCTCGCCACAATCCGGGCACGGGATCAATGGAACCACAACGGAGCGGCCACGTAGCCCAGATCGAACAGAGCTCGAAGATGACATGAGGTGAGAGGGCGGTGGCAATGGCTGCGGCGGCGGAGAGAGGGCGGCGGCGGCGGCTGAGGGAGGCGGCGACAACGGAGTCTGCGAGCTAGGGTTGGGAGCGGAAGCGGGTGGGCTCAGTCGGAGCGGGTGGGCTCGATCCGACCAGGTTGCTTGATCGGACCAGGTGTGGGGGATCTTATAATAACTGCCTATTTTGCAAAAAAAAACTGCGTGCATGCATATTCGAGCGAGCTAGGCACATGTGGCAGTCAATGCACACTTGGCATCGGTTGACTAGAGCCAACTCAGCGCATACATACACAAAACCGTATAATGGACTGTAGATGACCCCCTAGAGCAAGTTTGGTGACTGTATTACGGGTATTTGTAACCATAGGGACTAAAGCTAATGCTAGCGCAAGTAAATGGACCTATAGTGAATTTTTCTCTTCTTCGAACCTACTCTGGAGGCCCCCAATCGTAACCCGCCGGGGCGCTTCTCCTTACGGTTCGAAGAAGGCGACCTTTTCAGCCTCCTCGACTGCCGCCATGATCTCGTGCTCATCCACAACCAGACAGGGTGCAAGTTCCTTGTGTGGGACCCCATCACCGGCGAGCAACACCACCTAGCCATCCCGGCGGGTTTCCATTCGAAAATGAACGAGATCAGCGGGGCGGTGTTTCGTGCCGGGGAGATGTCCAACACTTCTTTGAGGTGGTCTTTGTACGCTACGTCGGCATACGACATGGAAAGGCAGCGGTCGCCTGTGTTTACTCGTCAGAGATGAGCTTATGGGGTGACCTCATCTCAACACCCCTTCCATGGTTGACCCCATTTGACACCACAATTTCTACGGCTCACCCTGCTGTGCTGGCTGGGGATGCCCTTTACTGGTTTGTTACCACGGGTTCGGATGAAATTCTTCAATTTGATCTTGAGAAGCACAAGCTAGCTGTGATACAGCTTCCCGTTAATGTGTATGGAGAACACTTCATGTTTATAAGGACATATAGTGGTGCGTTGGGCTTCCTCCATGTATCCAGCTTAACCGCACAGTTATGGCAGAGGAGGACTGATTGAGAAGGTGTTGCTTCATGGGAGCTTGGAAGAACCATTGAACTCGACAAATTACTATCCCTGAATTAGAGAACAGATGGTACTTAATGATATGCTTTGCTCAGGACAATAATGTGGTGTTCCTATTGACAGTGGTCGGCCTCTTTGCGGTCCAGCTTCAGACATTGGAGTTCAAAACACTACCCTAAACCAACATCGGGTCATACTGCCTTCCATTTGAAAGTGTCTACACGGCAGGTAATAGCATATGCCTTACAATGTGGATATAATAAATATGAGTTATTTTTATAATTGGTTGATCAAATGTTGTTCATATCCTTCGGTACTAAGTCGACAAAGTAGTATGAATTACTCATTTGGCTGAATGATGATCTCTCCAAGATGAACATATTGTTCTATGACGTTTCGTGACGATGCTTCAGTGGAGGCCATCTCTATTCATGCACGACCAGATAATTTCTTGTAATGGTTGTAAGCTAGTTTTTACCCAAAAAGGGTTCCCCGCTTTGTATTCCAAAGCAAACCATCATTGTACACATCTCAATGCTGGTGCGAGCAGCACATCACACCCAAAAGAAAAAGAAGAAGAAACAAATACCAACAGCGGCAGCTCGACAAAGCACGAAAGACCCGCGACCGCTGCGCCCTCCGGAAATAAATCATCATAGCCCGATGCTCCGACCTACCCCATACTAAACAGCACCTCCAAGAAGGGATGCGACACCGACGACGATGCTGCCCAGACAAGTCCTAGTGTTTCCCCCAGTACACGGAGGGAGGTGGGGGATGGCTACTACCGACACCCTCCAAGAAGGAATAGTGGCACCCGCCAGTGTCACCACATCGGAGTCGACGAGCCGGCAAGGATTTCTCCCGCACTCCAAAACCCACCGCCCAGCCGAAGCCGACCAACCAAACCACCTCCCAACACCATGCGCCATTACGGTTGCGCCGCCACCCACGTCGTCTCACTGCGAGCACTAACACGAGGCCAAGAGGACCGAAGACAAGAGCCAAGCAACGGGAGGAGTAGCACCAAGGCCGAGCGGGAGGGAACCACCTCCACCGCCGTCGTGCGAGAGGCCCGCGCCTCCAGCACCATCGCGGTAGCCGTCCAAACACGGCAACAGGGCATACCAGGCCACCCCTGGCCCGGCCAGGCCCGAAACAGCCATGCTGCAGCAGGCTGGTGTCGGCACCGCCAGCACCCCACCGTTCATCGCTGCTCCCCCGCCTCCCGGGAGTCACGCCGCAGACCCGTCCAGCCAAGGCCCAGATGGGACCCGAAGGGCCCAGATCTGGCCGAGAGCCACCGCCAGGCCGCACCACTGCGCCACCCCGCCGCCCAGCCGCCCGCCCATGCCACACCGAGGAACCCCACCGCCAGCCAGACCGCCGCCGCCTAGAAGCACCCCCCCCCCCAGTGCAGCTCTGCCCCACGCCGGAGAGCCATCACGAGGGGAAGGTCAGGGGGCCGCCGCCATCAGTGTCCCCAGGGCCAGGCCGGCTGCGGGCGCCAGCGACGGCGGCCGGGAGGAAAGGGAGAGGGGGGCTAGAGGAGGAGGAGGAGGTCACGCGTGGCCGGTCGCCCGCGGAGGCGACGCCGTCGCGAGAGGAGAGGATCGTAAGCTAGTTTTATGTAGTTAGGTGCAAGCTCCCTGTCCTATGCATCTAACTGGTGCTCGTGTGAGTTCTAAGTTGAATGCTCGTGGAGAGCAATGTGATTTCCTGTACACGGACCGCAACGTTGCACTTTGCCAAATCCACCCTGGAATTAAATGGTGCCAATGGAGGTCACTTTAGAAGTAGTGTTTTTATCTCCATTGGGCCATGCTATGCGTCCGCCGGCGGATCTTTTAGAAAGATCTGCCTCCTCGGCAACTAACATTTGTACAGATATCCACCATCTAACATTGATCTGATTATTGCAACAAGGATAGTGTTGAGGAAATACTTTGCAACAAATGTTATGTTGCAGAAATCTTTTCCGACATAGTTGATGTTGCAGATTTGTTTTCATCACTATTTTTGCAACATGGGTGTTGTTGCGAAAACCAAATTGCAACACAACCAGTGTTGCAAAAATATTTGTTAGTTTTTTCTTCTTCATTTTTTCACTCTTTCGTCTTCATTTTTTCACAACATGGGTGTTGTTGCGGAAGACAGTTTTGCAACACACATGACATTGCAGAAAGAGAGACACGAAGGATACGTGTACACGTGTCACATAGAGGAGGCGACGGATGGCTCGCGTGCGATCCGTCGGGTGAAGGCAAGAGTTTCACATTGTGTTATGTGCCAGATTGTCTATATGTCCCCCTCTTATTAGTTAGTACATGAATGACCATAGAATCGAAAAAATAGTTCACACATTATCATCAATGGCTATGTATTGATGTGTATGCAATAAAAAAGTTAACACCAAGGTTAGCAAGTTGTTTGTATAAAGATTGAATTAAATGTCATTGTTGCTTGCCTATTCAAATATGCAAGAACTGTGTATGGTTGTGCTAGTGCAAAGTCGCACTGCATGTTTTTCTTGAGAAGGGATGCATAATAGGTGGAAGTTGAAGACAACTACATGAAAAACTAGAATGTCAAATATATAGCTCAATCTTGGTGTTCTGTCTCATTGGTTGTTTGATTCTTATTCTTTTTGAAATAGACATTGGCGGTGAACATGGTGGAGCTGACCTTTTTCACAATGCATAAGATGACTGCCTGGTCAAATGTGCTATTATGATGTATTGGCTGATCAGGTAAGTTTAGTTTCTACATGTAATTGTGACTTGAGGTATCTGATTTTTTTGTAAAAGATATTGTTTTCCTTTTGGGGAATGCTACGCATCGGCCGACCCCTTGCGAGCCATTTGATTATGTGATGCGAGCCATTCAATCCTCTTGTCTAATTTTCTGCAACGATGCTCTCGTTGCAAGATCTGCACTTGTCTAATTTTATGCAACTAGATCTTTGTTGCGAAAACCTCATCTTAGATATTTTTATGCAACAACATCCATGTTGCAAAACCTCATATTCTCTAATTTTCTGCAACAAGGCCCTTGCAAATTGCAACAACATCTTCCACCGCATCTAATTTTCTGCAACAATATCTTTCACCGCGTTTAATTTTCTGCAATAAGATCCTTGTTGCAAAAATTGCAACAACATCTTTCATCGCGTCTAATTTTCCGCAACAAGACCCTTGTTGCAAAAATTTGCAACAGGACCTCCTGCCGCGTCTAAGTTTCTGCAGCAAGAACTTTGTTGCAAAGCAACAAGTCTGTTGTTGCGTCTGAGCTCGAGGAGGCGAGAGCCATAGGTACCGGCGCTCCTCCAGGACGGCGGTGACATCAAACGGTGAGTGACGACAGATGCAACTTCAGAGGCGGGCAGTACAGTCCCGCAGCTTCCAGCGCACGCGCAGCCAGCAGGCAACACTGTGGTGCCAGCTTCCAGCATCTACGCACCAGCCACGGGTTGCTGCACCAGCCATTGGCCATGGAGCACTTCTCGTCATGGATGAGGTTAACACTTTGCTGGAGAGACGCATGGCATGGAGGCATGTTGTGGCTACAGAGCTAAATGTAGAGGATGAATGAGGGGAAGAAAGGGAACGGGTGGCTCACGGTCGCTAGCTACAGAGATAAGAAGGAAAAAAAGGGTGCTCGGTGATGGCCACATGGGATGCATGGCACGCGTCCGAGGTGGGGTATGATGCACTATAATCCGCCAGGTGATAGTTACCGTTTCCCTTAGGAAATAATGTGCAAATATTTGAAGGGCGACGCTACGCATCTGCCGGAATATCTGCCGCCTTCATGACCATTGGATGGAGTTGTGGATGTCGTCTGATCTACCTACATGAAAAGTCATCTTTGCAACAAGTGTGTTGTTTCGGTATTTTTTTGCAGTTGAGGTCTTGTTACATATATGATTTTTGCAATAGAGGTCTTGTTCCAGAATTTTTTAACACACAAAGATCTTGTTGCAGAATCATTTTCATGAGTTTTCTACAACCAATGTATCGTTGTAGATTTTTTTTGCAATGAAGGTCTTGTTGTAGAATCATTTTTATGAGTTTTTCTGCTAACAGAGGGCTCGTTGTACAATTTTTTCGCAACAAAGGTCTTGTTGCAGAATCATTTTTACGAGTTCTTTTTGCAACAAAGGTCTCATTATAGAACATTTTCGCAACAAATGTCTTGCTACAAAACCATTTGTATGAGCTTTTTATGCTGCAATAGGGCCCTTTTCCAAAAGAGCCTTGTTGTAGTTGCAACAGGCCCTTTGTTGGAAAAAATATCTTCTATCTTCTCCTTCCGCCATAGCTAGAACTTGGGTTGTGGATCTGGGAAGCAGATTGACACCATCGTTCTCCATCGCTGGAGCTTGGCCCGTGGATGATTTGAGAAATAGATCAACACTAGCATTCACTATGGTTGGAACTTGGGCCGTGGATGATTTGGGAAGCATATTGACACCCCTGTCTGCCATGGCTTGAGCTTGGGCTCTGGTTTATTTTAGAAGCAGATTGAAGGGCAGAAGTGTTAGAGCATAGTGGGGAGAGAGACAAGATCGAGGGGACCGAAGGCGAGAAAACAAGGGGATCGAACAATTGATTTCTGATTTTGCAACATCATTGCCTCGCACATGTGGTCGTACCTGCTTGTGTTGCCGCCGGCCACCGCCGATCCCAAAGCCGTCGTCGTCGCCACCGTGGTGGATGCGCTCCGGTCGCCCCACACCATGCGCCACCGCCGCCCCCTATGCCCTCTCCCACCATTGTCTCCCTCCCAGCCACGGAGTCATCAGAGCCGTCCCAGCCACACGAGTCAACTGAGCTACGGGGGCGTTATCCAGTTGCATGAATGTGTCCTGAAACAATGGGCAAGTTTCAGAAATGGCCGTGCGTGGCGCGGAAGCGGGGGACGCTCTCGTCCGTCTGATCAACAGATGATCCGACAGATGCGGAGCTGGCGGACGCACAAGCATTATCGGTCGGTTGAAGGTAAGCTTTTTCCCTAAATAAAAGGTATAAATAGAAAACCACATTTAAAAAATAGAAACGTAAATTATAAACAGAATAAAAAGTCATCCTGTTGCACCATAAGTCTGATCATACCCCGTGCCAAGCCAGGCAAGGCTTCACAAAGCCTGAAATCTGGCCCGGCCCGAGACATCTGAACATACACTTTTAAATTTAAAATAATCAATTTTGAAACATTTTAATATATTATTATACCCATTTTTACTAAAATTATTATTTTACCCTCGTTCAGGCTTTGTTCGGGCTTTTTGGCTGGGCTTCAGGTGGAAAAGCAGAGCCCGGGCCTGATTATATGCTGGGCTTTTGGGCTCGGGCTCGGCCTGGGCTGCCCATGTGTAGGTCTACACCAGAGTAACTACTCAAGTAGGGGTGGGGGCGGATGTGTTTTTTCTGTCTGAGACGCATCTGAACACAGCTAAGGCAGAAAAGTTGATGAGGAAACTCAAGATGGATCACATCGAGGTGGTGGAGAGCGTTGGGGCCAGCGGTGGCCTTTTACTACTCTAGCGCAACCCCTTTGTGCTGGAGGTGATGGATGAGACAAAAAAATTCATTGATGTTAAGGTAGGAAGCTCAACTGATGAGAATTGGAGGTTCACCGGCTTCTACGATGAGCCAAAGTGGGAAGATAAACACCTCTCATGGGGCTATTTCCGGAATTTATTTCTGCAAGCTATGCTTCCATGGGTGGTCATTGGTGACTTCAACGAGATCTTTATACTCGCATGAAAAAGAGGGTGGTGCTCAACACCCAATCCGAATGATGTAGAAATTTCGTGATGCTCTAGTGGATTGCGAGTTAGATGATATGGGCTGCACAGGAGATCTCTTCACTTGGAGGAGACGTCGCCTGAGGGAACGCTTGGACATGGTTGTTTGTAATGCAGGTTTCCAAGGTCTATTTACCAATGATGTTGTTACAAATGCACCACACTTGAAGTCGGATCACAGTCCTATAGCTCTTGATACAAAGGCCGAATGGACAAATTTACAACACCAAGGTAATGGTCAACGATAGTTTGAAGCATGTTGGCTTAAAGAAGATGAGATGGTGAACCGTGTGACCGAGGCTTGGGAAAGAACGTCTAATTCTGAAACTTTGGCAGCTGTACGACCAAGATTCACATGGAACTACATGATTGGGATCGGACAGTGCTGAAATCCCTCAGCACCGTCTGAAGAAACTTAAGGAGGAGCTTGAGCTTTTGCGGTCGGGCCCACTCACTGATAAGTCGGCGGACAGGCAAAGACATCTATTAATTGAGATTGAAGAAATAATGGAGAAAGAAGAAATTTACTGGGTTTAGAGGGCTCGGGCGAATTGGTTGCGTTATGGTGATCGAGACACAAACTATTTCAATAACTTTGCCACGGCAAGAAAGAAGATAAACTTTATTCGTCGATTAACGGATGCAAACGAGGACTGGAAGGAGGACAATGAATCCATGAGATCCTTGATCGATGTGTACTTTCAGCACCTGTTTACCAGTGAGGTGCATGTTGCTAATCAGGAGGTCCTAGACAAGGTAAAACCCAAGGTAACATCATATATGAATGAAGCACCGTTAGCGCCCTATATAGAGGTGGAAGTCAGAACAACACTTTTTTAGCATCGGTGATCTTATGGCCCCGGGCCTTGATGGTTTATATGCAATCTTCTATAAAAAGTTCTGGCATTTGGTTGGTGGTGATCTCATTAAGGAGGTCCCAATCTTAAGGCCCCGGATTTTCTGTTTTTGGGATCAAAACAATGGTGGTCAATAGTGGTGGTATACCTGAAGGCTGGAATATAACCACCATTGTTTTGATCCCAAAAACAGAAAATCCGGAGAATGTCAGTCAGTTTAGATCCATTAGTCTCTGCAATGTGGTCTACAAAGTTATAGCAAAAAATTTAGCATCTAGGCTTAAAGTTTTCCTTCCAGATGTTATAAGTGAGACTCAAAGTGCCTTTGTGCCAGGGCGTAATATTACTGATAACATTATTGCGGCCTATGAGTGTTTGCACACTATGAAAAAGAAGAAGGGGAAAGTGGGATCACGTGCAGTTAAACTCGATAGGCATAAAGCTTATGATCGTGTGGAGTGGACCTTCCTGGAGGCTATTCTGCTAAAACTTGGTTTTGATGCTCAATGGGTTCAGCTCATTATGGCTTGTGTCACTTCTGTCCAATACAAAGTCAGATTCAACTCGAATGAGACTGAGATTTTCTCTCCTACAAGGGGGCTAAGGCAAGGGGACCCTCTGTCCCGTACCTTTTTCTTTTATGCGTGGAAGGATTATCTGCAGTAATTGATCATGAGGTGGAAAACGAATAGCTCAAGGGGGTCCAGGTGTGTAGAGACTCCCCCTTTATTTCCCACTTACTTTTTGCTGGCGGCTCGTTGATACTCATGAAGGCAGATGCTTTGAATGCTATTGCTCTAAAGAGAGTCCAGGATGATAATTGTGATGCTTCAGGACAAATGGTGAGCTCTGCCAAGTACTCTATTTACTTTAGCCCAAACACAAGTCGGATAAAATACTTGGGACTCCTCTCAATGGTTGGAGTTGACCAACTAGATTGTTTTAAACATCTTATTGGGAGAATACAGAAGCTGGTCAATGGATGGAAAGAAAGGGCATTATCTTATGGAGGTAAAGAGGCTATAATAAAAGTGGTGGCCCAAGCCATTCCAACATATGCGGTGGGCATTTTCAAATTCCCAAAGAAAATATGTAAGGGGATCACTGATACTATATCGCATTTTTAGTGGGGACCGGAGATGGTGAAGACCAACGCAAGATGCACTTGTTCGCTTGATGGAAAATGTTTGTCCCAAAATCGTGTGGTGGAATAGGATTCCGTGACATACATAGTTTTAATCTTGCAATGTTTGCCAAGCAATTCTGGTCGCTTGTTGATAATTATGATTCTCTATGTGCAAAATTCTAACAAGCAAATACTATCATGTTGGAGAACGCGGTAATTTCAAAAAAATTCATACGATCACGCAAGATCTATCTAGGTGATGCATAGCATCGAGAGGGGAGAGTGTGTCCACGTACCCTCGTAGACCGAAAGCGGAAGCGTTAAGTAACGTGGTTGATGTAGTCGAACGTCTTCGCGATCCAACCGATCAAGTACCAAACGCATGGCACCTCCGCGATCTGCACACATTCAGCTCGGTGACGTCCCTCAAACTCTAGATCCAGCTGAGGCCGAGGGAGAGTTCCATTAGCATGATGGCGTGGTAACGGTAATGATGAAGTTACCGGCGCAGGGCTTCGCCTAAGCACTACGACGATATGACCGAGGTGGAAAACTGTGGAGGGGGCACCACACACGGCTAAAGATCAACTTGTGTGTCTTTGGGGTGCCTCCCTCCCCCGTATATAAAGGAGGGAGGGAGGAGG
>NC_057810.1:67641086-67746900 GCF_018294505.1 Triticum aestivum | reverse complement strand
GGGGGCGCGCCATAACTTGGCTTGCCTCCTCTCCTTCCACCACTTGGCCCATGAGGCCCATTAACCCCCCGGTACTCCGGAAAATACCCGATACACCTCGGAACTATTCTGGTGTCCGAATATAGTCTTCCAATATATCAATCTTTATGTCTCGACCATTTCGAGACTCCTCATCATGTCCGTGATCTCATTCGGGACTCTGAACAACCTTTGGTACATCAAATCACATAAACTCATAATACCAATCGTCATCGAACGTTAAGCGTGCGGACCCTATGGGTTCGAGAACTATGTAGACATGACCAAGACACATCTCCGGTCAATAACCAATAGCGGAACCTGGATGCTCATATTTGTTCCTACATATTCTACGAAGATCTTTATCAGTCAAACCACATAACAACATACGTTGTTCCCTTTATCATCGGTATGTTACTTGCCCGAGATTCGATCGTCAGTATCATCATACCTAGTTCAATCTCATTACCGGCAAGTCTCTTTACTCGTTCCGTAATACTTCATCTCGCAACTAACTCATTAGTTACAATGCTTGCAAGGCTTATAGTGATGAGTATTACCGAGAGGGCCCAGAGATACCTCTCCGATACACGGAGTGACAAATCCTAATCTTGATCTATGCCAACCCAACAAACACCTTCGGAGACACCTATAGAGCACCTTTATAATCACCCTTTTATGTTGTGAGGTTTGGTAGCACACAAAGTGTTCCTCCGGTATTCGGGAGTGCATAATCTCATAGTCTGAGGAACATGTATAAGTCATGAAGAAAGCAGTAGCAATGAAACTGTAACGGATGGGTCATGTCCATCACATCATTCTCCTAATGATGTGATCCCGTTCATCAAATGACAACACATGTCTATGGTTAGGAAACATAACCATCTTTGATTAACAAGCTAGTCAAGTAGAGGCATACTAGGGACAATATGTTTTGTCTATGTATTCACACATGTACTAAGTTTCCGGTTAATACAATTCTAGCATGAATAATAAACATTTATCATGAATTAAGGAAATAAATAATAACTTTATTATTGCCTCTATGGCATATTTTCTTCAGTCTCCCACTTGCACTAGAGTCAATAATATAGATTACATTGTAATGATTCTAACACCCATGGAGCTTTGGTGTTGATCATGTTTTGCTCGTGGAAGAGGCTTAGTCAACGGGTCTGCAACATTCAGATCCGTATGTATCTTGCAAATCTCTATGTCCCCTTTCGACACTTGATGACGGATGGAATTGATGCGTCTCTTGATGTGCTTGGTTCTCTTGGGAAATATGGATTCCAATGCCAAGGCAATTGCACCAGTATTGTCACAAAATATTTTCATTGGACCCGATGCACTAGGTATGACACCAAGATCAGATATGAACTCCTTCATTTGTTGCTTCCGAAGCAGCAATGTACTCCGCTTCACACGTAGATCCCGCCACGACACTTTGCTTGGAACTGCACCAACTGACAGCTCCTCCATTCAATAAAAATATGTATCCGGTTTGTGACTTAGAGTCATCTGGATCAGTGTCAAAGCTTGCATCGATGTAACCATTTATGATGAGCTCTTTTTCACCTCCATAAACGAGAAACATATCCTTAGTCCTTTGCAGGTATTTTAGGATGTTCTTGACCGTTGTCCAGTGCTCCACTCCGGGATTACTTTGGTACCTCCCTGCTATGCTTATAGCAAGGCACACATCGGTACACAACTTTGCATACATGATAAAACCTATGGCTGAAGCATAGGGAATGACTTTCATTTTCTCTCTATCTTCTGCAGTGGTCGGGTATTGAGTCTGACTCAACTTCACATCTTGTAACACAGGCACGAACCCTTTCTTTGGCTGATCCATTTTGAACTTCTTCAAAACTTTATCAAGGTATGTGCTTTGTGAAAGTCCAATTAAGCGTCTTGACCTATCTCTATAGATCGTGATGCCCAATATGTAAGCAGCTTCACCGAGGTCTTTCATAGAAAAACTCTTATTCAGGTATACCTTTATGCTATCCAGAAATTCTATATCATTTCCAATCAACAATATGTCATCCACATATAAGATTAGAAATGCTATAGAGCTGCCATTCACTTTCTTGTAAATACAGGCTTCTCCAAAAGTCTGTATAAAACCATATGCTTTGATCACACTATCAAAGCGTTTATTCCAACTCCGAGAGGCTTGCAACAGTCCATAAATGGATCGCTCGAGCTTGCACACTTTGTTAGCTCCCTTTGGATCAACAAAACCTTCTGGTTGCATCATATACAACTCTTCTTCCAGAAATCCATTCAGGAATGCAGTTTTGACATCCATTTGCCAAATATCATAATCATAAAATGCGGCAATTGCTAACATGATTCGGATAGACTTAAGCATCGCTACGGGTGAGAAAGTCTCAGCGTAGTCAACTCCTTGAACTTTTCGAAAACCTTTCGCAACAAGTCGAGCTTTGTAAACAGTAATATTACCGTCTGTGTCGGTCTTCTTCTTAAAGATCCATTTATTTTCTATGGCTTGCCGATCATCAAGCAAGTCCACCAAAGTCCATGATACATCTCCAACGTATCTATAATTTATGAAGCATTCATGCTATATTATTATCTGTTTTGAATGTTTATGGGCTTTATTATACACTTTTACATTACTTTTGTGACTAACCTATTAACCGAAGGCCCAACCCATATTGTTGTTTTATTGCCTATTTCAGTATTTCGAAGAAAAGGAATATCAAACGGAGTCCAAATGGAATGAAACCTTTGGGAGTGTGATTTTTGGAACGAACATGATCCAGGAGACTTGGAGTTGAAGTAAAGGAAGCTTCGAGGTGGCCACGAGGGTGGGGGCACGCCCACCCCCCTAGGCGCGCCCCCTGTCTCGTGGGCCCCTCGAGGCTCCCCCGACCGATTTCTTTCACCTGTATATTCTCATATACCCTAAAACCATCGAAGAACAAAATAGATTGGGAGTTCCGCTGCCGCAAGCCTCTGTAGCCACCAAAAACCTCTCGGGAGCCTGTTCTGACACCCTGCCGGCGCTCTCCATGACGAGGAGGGAGTAGTTCACCCTCGGGGCTGAGGGTATGTACCAGTAGCTATGTGTTTGATCTCTCTCTCTCGTGTTCTCTCTATGATACGATCTTGATGTATCGCGAGCTTTGCTGTTATAGTTGGATCTTATGATGTTTCTCCCCCTCTAATCTCTTGTAATGGATTGAGTTTTCCCTTTGAAGTTATCTTATTGGATTGAGTCTTTAAGGATTTGAGAACACTTGATGTACGTCTTGCCGTGCTTATCTGTGGTGACAATGGGATATCACGTGATCCACTTGATGTATGTTTTGGTGATCAACTTGTGGGTTCCGCCCATGAACATATGCATAGGGGTTGGCACACGTTTTTGTCTTGACTCTCTGGTAGAAACTTTGGGGCACTCTTTGAAGTACTTTGTGTTGGTTGAATAGATGAATCTGAGATTGTGTGATGCATATCATATAATCATGCCCACGGATACTTGAGGTGAAAATGGAGTATCTAGGTGACATTAGGGTTTTGGTTGATTTGTGTCTTAAGGTGTTATTCTAGTATGAACTCTATGATAGATCGAACGGAAAGAATAGCTTCGTGTTATTTTACTACGGACTCCTGAATAGATAGAACAGAAAGGATAACTTTGAGGTGGTTTCGTACCCTACCATAATCTCTTCGTTTGTTCTCCGCTATTACTGGATTTGGAGTGACTCTTTGTTGCATGTTGAGGGATAGTTATATGATCCAATTATATTATTATTATTATTTTGACAGAAAGACTGTAAGGGAACCCCCTACAGTATAATTGGTGCAACAAACCCAAATTGCAAGTACCATGCCTTGAACCTGGGTGGGTGGGAAGGCATCAGCCCCTTCCCACCACTAGGCTATGCCTTAGTCTGCTCAATTATGTTATTATTGTTGAGAGAACTTGCACTAGTGAAAGTATGAACCCTATGTGTTGGGGATATAACTATTAGGTATCACCCGCCCAGGAGGGGCTGGGTTATACCTATGAGTATTCTTGAAGCCCAAGACCAAGGTTGAGGATGGCGGTTCAGTAAGGGCCCAAAGCCCAGAGGTGACTTAAGGCCAGTAGTGATAAACCGCCATGTATGCGTGACTTGTGTTGTAAGATAAGAAATGTTAAGAGACTGAGCCGGACACTGTTTATAAGCCGGCCGGGGCTCTGTAGAGCCGCGGAGCGTCGACCTATGTATATAAAGGGATGACCCGGCGGCGGTTCAGGGCAAGTAATAGAAACTCGAGAGCTAGGTCAAGCGATTTTCTCCCTGGTTATCAAGATATAAGCAATCCCACACAAAACTGGACCGTAGGCTTTTACCTTCACTGTAAGGGGCCGAACCAGTATAAACCTCGTGTCCTTTGTCCCGATTAACCCCATCAAGCTTCCTAGTTGCGATGGCTCCACGACTAAGTCCTTTCACTAGGACATCTGCCGTGACAATTCCACGACAGTTGGCGCCCACCGTGGTGCCAGCGCATGGTGGATTTGAGTTCTTGAAGGGCAGCTTCGAAGGGCTTAAGGCATACATTGTGGGCTGGATGACCAAGAGTCGTTGCAGCAAGCTCTACATCGACGACGCGGGCTGGGGCCCTAAGGCTAGCTCAATTGAGTATGGGTACCGGGCCCCCTTCAGCGGAATTCACGTATTCATTGGCAAGATGGGTGAGCCGGGACCTGAGCCGGACATCTGCACCGACCTCGTTGAAACGGCTCAGTGCGCGAAACACGCCCAGGCTCTGCCTGCTGTGAAGCATGCCTTCGTGGGATGCATCCATGAAGGGCTCTATGAAAGATCAGCATCTGGCGGTGAGACGACCATCTACTCTGATTGCGGGTCATCCACAGGAGAGACAGATTCATTGTATCAACTGCAAGACGGCATGCTCGGGGGCTGTTCCGGTGGCAGCAGCATTCCGGATTGCTTCGAGCCGCCGACCCGGGTTGGGATCTTCATGGCCGGTACACAACCTATCCAAGACTCCACAGCTGCGGCAGCCATGACCCCGGGGGCAGTAGCAGCCGGGGCAGGAGGCCCTGTGCGCTCGCCGGCTCAGGTGCTGATGGATCTTACAGATAAGCTGACCACTATGTTAACCGTCGGGTGGACCAAGCTCGTCATGATGAGGAGGTGGCACAGCAAAAATTGGATATGGCGCAGGCTAAGGAAGACCTAGCAGCGGAAGATGTCAGGATAACTGCAGAGCAGGCAGCTCTGGATGTTCGGGCTCAGCAGATCCAGGCACAGACTTTCCGACTCACACAAGATCAGAACGCGTCTAATGAGGTCATGAGGAGAAGGCATCAGAAGACTCAGTCTCGACTCCCCCCGGTTTATGACGCTCGAAACCTCTTTCACACACCAGGAGCAGGGCCCAGTAACCCGTCGTGGCTCTCCCCGCATATAGGTAACCCGCCGTGGCTCTCTCCACATGCAGGAGCGGACCGTGTTGCAACACCCGGGGACGGCACGCCGGTTCAACCACAGGTGATGGGACCTCCCCGTGTAAACACGGCACCACCTTAGTACGTACCAACACCCCCGGGTCACTATTCTAACCCATTGGAGAACATGATAGCGGTAGTGGCACGATTGGCGGCTCTCCCAATTGATGGTGATTCTCTGACGGTGGTTGAAGCCTGCCGGGTGAGAGAACTTCTTCAGACGGCCTTGGCACAGCAGGAGGCGTACTCATACAGCCAGGATAGGATCCACTCAACCCCTCGTCGAAGCCGAAGCCCGAGTTATAGCAGGCACATGGATTCAGCGGCTGTTTCAAGCAACGTCAGGCACCGTGACCAGCCAGGGGGGCATAACCCAGCGCACCATGAGGCCTTTAACTTGGTAGATCAAGACCGAATATGTCAAGGGGCTGAGCGAGCGGCCTAGCAGGCGGCTGAGTAGACGGCTCAGTTGACGGCTTACCAGCCGTATCCGGCTTATCCGACTACTTCTATCGAGGCAGGTGTGGCGACTAGGACCGGAGGAGTCCCCTGTCTAGTGTCAGCTCTATGTAACGAGCGTTTCCCCAAAGATTTCAAGGGACCTAGGAAGGTGCCGAATTACACGGCCGACTTATAGCCCGGGGCATGGATCAAAAGTTACGAGATGGCTATGGAGTTATTGGAGGTCAGTGATGTTGCAATGGCTAAGTACTTTACCATGATGTTGGATGGGACCGCCCGCACTTTGTTGAAGGGCCTGCCACCTAATTCAATCAGTTCATGGGCGGTGTTAAAGGCCCGGTTCATCCAGAATTTCAAAGACACGTGCAAGCAGCCCATGTCAATCGTGGATCTGACGAATTGCAAGCAAGAGGAGGGCGAGTCTACAACCCATTGGGTGCACCGGGTTAAAGCCATAATAGATTCATCTGATAAGATGGATGCCGGCTCTGCAATCTTAATGTTGGAGAAAAATTGCCATTTCTTGCCTCTGAAACAAAAGCTGGGGCGGCTCAAGCACGATTGTAATGATATGGGCACACTAATGGCGGCTCTAGTCAAGTACGCCGACTCTGATAGTACCAAGGATCCCGAGTCGGATCATGACAAGGCAGGGAAGGGAAAGAAGAACGGCAACAGCAAGGGCCCTCAGCACAACCCGGCAAATCAAGGAGGTAATAAATGTCAGGCTGGCAGTAGTTTGGATTTTGTGGCTAACACTAGTGCGCAGGGTAATAACCAATGGCACAAAGGGAGGCCGCCTCCCCGGTCTGGTGGGTTAGGCCCCACACTTGAGCAATTGTTGAACGAGCCCTGTCCGAGACACGGCACTCAACAGAAGCTGGCTACCCATTTATGGAAGGACTATATGATCATGATGTTGGGGAACGTTGCAGAAAATTAAAAATTTTCCTACGGTTTCACCAAGATCCATCTATGAGTTCATCTAAGCAATGAGTCAAGGGAGAGAGTTTGCATCTACATACCACTTGTAGATCACGAGCGGAAGCTTGCCAAGGGGATGGTGATGATGGAGTCGTACTCAAACGTGATTCGGATCACCGATGTCCAAGTGCTAAACGGACAGCACCTCCGCGTTCAACACACGTACAGGACGGGAGACGTCTCCTCTGTCTTGATCCAGCAAGGAGGAAGGAGAGGTTGAGGAAGGCAGCTCCAAGGGCAGCACGACGGCGTGGTGCAGTTGGTGCAGCAGTATTCCGACAGAGCTTCGCCGAGCACGTACGGAGGAGGAGAGGTGTTGGGGAGGGGAGGGGCTGCGCCTTGAGTTGTGGTGTGTAGCAGCCCTCCCCTCACCCCTCTATATCTAGGAGAAGGGGCAAGGGGGGCTGGCCCTCTAGGGAAACCCTAGAGGGGGGCGGCGGCCAAGGGGTGGGGGGCTTGCCCCCCAAGCAAGGGGGGTGCGCCCCCTTTAGGGTTTCCCCCCCAACCCTAGGCGCATGGGCCCAAGGGGGGGCGCCAAGCCCACTAGGGGTTGGCTGCTATCCCCACGCAGCCCAAGTGGCCCCCCGGGAGGGGTGGCCCCTCCCGGTGGACCCCCGGAACCCTTCCGGTGGTCCCGGTACAATACCGGTATGACCCCGAAACTTTCCGGTGCCCGTTTAACAACTTCCAATATATAACACTTTACCTCCGGACCATTCCGGAACTCCTCATGATGTCCGGGATCTCATCCGGGACTCCGAACAACATTCGGTAGTCACATACTAGTCTTCCTAACAACCCTAGCGTCACCGAACCTTAAGTGTGTAGACCCTACGGGCTCGGGAGACATGCAGACATGACCGAGACCACTCTCGGGCAATAACCAACAGCGGGGTCTGGATACCCATGTTGGCTCCCACATGCTCCTCGATGATTTCATCGGTTGAACCACGATGTCGAGGATTCGATCAAACCCTGTATACAATTCCCTTTGTCAATCGGTACGTTACTTGCCCGAGACTCGATCGTCGGTATCCCAATACCTTGTTCAGTCTCGTTACCGGCAAGTCACTTTACTCGTACCGTAATGCATGATCCCGTGGCCAACACCTTGGTCACCTTGAGCTCATTATGATGATGCATTACCGAGTGGGCCCAGAGATACCTCTCTGTCATACGGAGTGACAAATCCCAGTCTCGATCCGCATAAAACAATAGATACTTTCGGAGATACCTGTAGTGCACCTTTATAGTCACCCAGTTACGTTGTGATGTTTGATACACCCAAAGCACTCCTACGGTATCCAGGAGTTACACGCTCTCATGGTCAAAGGAAGAGATACTTGACATTGGCAAAGCTCTAGCAAACGAACTATACGATCTTTGTGCTATGCTTAGGATTGGGTCTTGTCCATCACATCATTCTCCTAATGATGTGATCCCGTTATCAACGACATCCAATGTCCATAGCCAGGAAACTATGACTATCTGTTGATCACAACGAGCTAGTCAACTAGAGGCTCACTAGGGACATATTGTGGTCTTTGTATTCACACGTGTATTACGATTTCCGGATAATACAGTTATAGCATGAATAAAAGACAATTATCATGAACATAGAAATATAATAATACTTTTATTATTGCCTCTAGGGCATATTTCTAACAGTCTCCCACTTGCACTAGAGTCACTAATCTAGTTACATTGTGATGAATCGAACACCCATAGAGTTCTGGTGTTGATCATGTTTTGCTCGCGAGAGAGGTTTAGTCAACGGATCTGTGACATTCAGATCCGTATGTACTTTGCAAATTTCTATGTCTCCATCTTGAACATTTTCACGGATGGAGTTGAAACGACGCTTGATGTGCCTGGTCTTCTTGTGAAACCTGGGCTCCTTGGCAAGGGTAATAGCTCCAGTGTTGTCACAGAAGAGTTTGATTGGCCCCGACGCACTGGGTATGACTCCTAGGTCGGTGATGAACTCCTTCACCCAAATCGCTTCATGCGCTGCCTCCGGGGCTGCCATGTACTCCGCTTCACACGTAGATCCCGCCACGACGTTCTGCTTGCAGCTGCACCAGCTTACTGCTCCACCATTCAACATATACACATATCCGGTTTGTGACTTAGAGTCATCCAGATCTGTGTCGAAGCTAGCATCGACGTAACCCTTTACGACGAGCTCTTCGTCACCTCCATCAACGAGAAACATGTCCTTTGTCCTTTTTAGGTACTTTAGGATATTTTTGACCGCTGTCCAGTGTTCCTTGCCGGGATTACTTTGGTATCTTGCTACCAAACTTACGGCAAGGTTTACATCAGGTCTGGTACACAGCATGGCATACATAATAGATCCTATGGCTGAAGCATAGGGGATGACACTCATCTCTTCTTTATCTTTTGCCGTGGTCGGTGACTGAGCTGAGCTCAATCTCACACCTTGTAACATAGGCAAGAACCCTTTCTTGGACTCATCCATTTTGAACTTTTTTCAAAATCTTATCAAGGTATGTGCTTTGTGAAAGACCTATGAGGCGTTTCGATCTATCTCTATAGATCTTGATGCCTAATATATAAGCAGCTTCTCCAAGGTCCTTCATTGAAAAACATTTGTTCAAGTAGGCCTTAATGCTGTCCAGAAATTCTATATTATTTCCCATCAAGAGTATGTCATCCACATATAATATGAGAAATGCTACAGAGCTCCCACTCACTTTCTTGTAAACGCAGGCTTCTCCATAAGTCTGCATAAACCCAAACTCTTTGATCATCTCATCAAAGCGAATATTCCAACTCCGAGATGCTTGCACCAGCCCATAAATGGATCGCTGGAGCTTGCATACTTTGTTAGAAATCTTAGGATCGACAAAACCCTCCGGCTGCATCATATATAGCTCTTCCTTAAGATGCCCGTTAAGGAATGCCGTTTTGACGTCCATCTGCCATATCTCATAATCATAGTATGCGGCAATTGCTAACATGATTCGGACGGACTTAAGCTTCGCTACGGGAGAGAATGTCTCATCGTAGTCAATCCCTTGAACTTGTCGATAACCCTTAGCGACAAGTTGAGCTTTATAGATGGTGATATTACCATCCGCGTTCGTCTTCTTCTTAAAGATCCATTTGTTTTCTATCGCTCGCCGATCATCGGGCAAGTCAGTCAAAGTCCATACTTTGTTTTCATACATGGATTCTATCTCGGATTTCATGGCTTCTAGCCATTTGTTGGAATCTGGGCCCGCCATCGCTTCTTCATAGTTAGAAGGTTCACCGTTGTCTAACAACATGATTTCCAGGACAGGGTTGCCGTACCACTCTGGTGCGGAACGTGTCCTTGTGGACCTACGAAGTTCAGTAGCAACTTGATCCGAAGTACCTTGAACATTATCATTGGTTTCCTCTTTAGTTGGTGTGGGCATCACAGGAACATTTTCCTGAGCTGCACCACTCTCCCGTTCGAGAGGTAGTACTTCATCGAGTCCTACTTTCCTCCCACTTACTTCTTTCGAGAGAAACTCTTTTTCTAGAAAGCATCCGTTTTTGGCAACAAAGATCTTGCCTTCGGATCTTAAGTAGAAGGTATACCCTACAGTTTCCTTAGGGTATCCTATGAAGACGCATTTTTCCGACTTGGGTTCGAGCTTTTCAGGTTGAAGTTTCTTGACATAAGCATCGCATCCCCAAACTTTTAGAAACGACAGCTTAGGTTTCTTCCCAAACCATAATTCATACGGTGTTGTCTCAACAGATTTAGACGGTGCCCTATTTAAAGTGAATGTAGCTGTCTCTAGAGCGTATCCCCAAAATGATAGCGGTAAATCGGTAAGAGACATCATAGACCGCACCATATCCAATAGAGTGCGATTACGACGTTCGGACACACCGTTTCGCTGAGGTGTTCCAGGCGGTGTGAGTTGTGAAATGATTCCACATTTCCTTAAGTGTGTGCCAAATTCGTGACTTAAATATTCTCCTCCACGATCTGATCGTAGGAACTTTATCTTTCGGTCACGTTGATTCTCCACCTCATTCTGAAATTCCTTGAACTTTTCAAAGGTCTCAGACTTGTGTTTCATTAAGTAGACATACCCATATCTACTTAAGTCATCAGTGAGAGTGAGAACATAACGATATCCTCCGCGAGCTTCAACGCTCATTGGACCGCACACATCGGTATGTATGATTTCCAACAAGTTGGTTGCTCGCTCCATTGTTCCGGAGAACGGAGTCTTGGTCATTTTGCCCATGAGGCATGGTTCGCATGTGTCAAGCGACTCATAATCAAGAGACTTTAAAAGTCCATCAGCATGGAGCTTCTTCATGTGCTTGACACCAATGTGACCAAGGCGGCAGTGCCACAAGTATGTGGGACTATCGTTATCAACTTTACATCTTTTGGCATCTACACTATGAACATGTGTAATATTACGCTCGAGATTCATTAAGAATAAACCATTGACCATCGGAGCATGACCATAAAACATATCTCACATATAAATCGAACAACCATTATTCTCGGACTTAAATGAGTAGCCATCTCGTATTAAACGAGATCCAGATACAATGTTCATGCTCAAACTTGGCACTAAATAACAATTATTAAGGTTCAAAACTAATCCCGTAGGTAAATGTAGAGGCAGCGTGCCGACGGCGATCACATCGACTCTGGAACCATTCCCAATGCGCATCGTCACCTCGTCCTTCGCCAGTCTCCATTTATTCCGCAGCTCCTGCTATGAGTTACAAATATGAGCAACGGCACCAGTATCAAATACCCAGGAGTTACTACAAGTACTGGTAAGGTACACATCAATTACATGTATATCAAATATACCTTTGGTGTTGCCGGCCTTCTTATCCGCTAAGTATTTGGGGCAGTTCCGCTTCTAGTGACCCTTCCCCTTGCAATAAAAGCACTCAGTCTCAGGCTTGGGTCCATTCTTTGACTTCTTCCCGGCAACTGGCTTACCAGGCGCGGCAACCTCCTTGCCGTCCTTCTTGAAGTTCTTCTTACCCTTGCCCTTCTTGAACTTAGTGGTTTTATTGACCATCAACACTTGATGTTCTTTCTTGATTTCAACCTCTGCTGACTTCAGCATAGAAAATACTTCAGGAATGGTCTTTACCATCCCCTGCATATTGTGGTTCATCACAAAGCTCTTGTAGCTTGGTGGGAGCGACTGAAGGATTCTGTCAATGACTGCCTCATCAGGGAGGTTAATATTCAGCTGGGTCATACGGTTGTGCAACCCAGACATCTTCAGGATGTGTTCACTGACAGAACTGTTTTCCTCCATCTTACAACTGTAGAACTTGTCGGAGACATCATATCTCTTGACCCGGGCGTGAGCTTGGAAAACTAGTTTCAGCTCTTCGAACATCTCACATGCTCCGTGATGCTCAAAACGCTTTTGGAGCCCCGGTTCTAAGTTGTAAAGCATGCCGCACTGAACGAGGGAGTAATCATCAGCACGAGACTGCCAAGCATTCATAATGTCTTTGTTCTCTGGGACGGGAGCGTCACCTAGCGGTCCTTCTAGGACATATTGTTTCCTGGCAGCTATGAGGATGATCCTCAGGTTCCGGACCCAGTCCGTATAGTTGCTGCCATCATCTTTCAGCTTGGTTTTCTCTAGGAACGCGTTGAAGTTCATGTTGACATGAGCGTTGGCCATTTGATCTACAAGACATATTTGCAAAGGCTTTAGACTAAGTTCATGATAATTAAGTTCTAATCAAATTATGAACTCCCACTTAGATTAGACATCCCTCTAGTCATCTAAGTGTTACACGATCCGAGTCGACTAGGCCGTGTCCGATCATCACGTGAGACGGACTAGTCATCGTCGGTGAACATTCTCATGTTGATCGTATCTTCCATACGACTCGTGTTCGACCTTTCGGTCTCCGTGTTCCGAGGCCATGTCTGCACATGCTAGGCTCGTCAAGTTAACCCTAAGTGTTTTCGCTGTGTAAAACTGTCTTACACCCGTTGTATGTGAACGTAAGAATCCATCACACCCGATCATCACGTGGTGCTTAGAAGCGACAAACTGTAGCAACGGTGCACAGTTAGGGGAGAACACTTCTTGAAATTTTTGTAAGGGATCATCTTATTTACTACCGTCGTCCTAAGTAAACAAGATGCATAAACATAATAAACATCACATGCAATTATATAGTTGTGAGATGATATGGCCAATATCATATAGCTCCATTGATCTCCATCTTCGGGGCTCCATGATCATCTTGTCACCGTCTTGACACCATGATCTCCATCATCATGATCTCCATCATCGTGTCTTCATGAAGTTGTCACGCCAACGACTACTTCTACTTCTATGACTAACGCGTTTAGCAATGAAGTAAAATAAGTTACACGGCGTTCTTCAATGGCACGCAGGTCATACAAAAATAAAGACAACTCCTATGGCTCCTGCCGGTTGTCATACTCATCGACATGCAAGTCGTGAATCCTATTACAAGAACATGATCTCATACATCACAATTTATCATTCATCACAACTTCTGGCCATATCACATCACATGATCAATCGCTGCAAAAACACGTTAGACGTCCTCTAATTGTTGTTGCATCTTTTACGTGGCTGCAATTGGGTTCTAGCAAGAACGTTTTCTTACCTACGAATAACCACAACGTGATTTTGTCAACTTCTATTTACCCTTCATAAGGGCCCTTTTCATACAATCCGCTCCAACTAAAGTGGGAGAGACAGACACCCGCCAGCCACCTTATGCAACTAGTGCATGTCAATCGGTGGAACCGGTCTCACGTAAGCGTACGTGTAAGGTTGGTCCGGGCCGCTTCATCCCACAATGCCGTTGAAGCAAGAAAAGACTAGTAGTGGCAAGTAAGTTGACAAGTGTCAGGACCCCGACTCAATGCCACATCAATCTAGCATGTAACACCTCATATCACTTTGCGGCCTCACGCACGGTATTCCCACGGTTGTCGCCTTACCTTTGCCCGGGACCGTTTGCGCCTTTTGGCACACATATATGACAGTGTCGCTAGCATCCATATGATAAGGAGCCCGGGCTGACATGGCTAGTCGTAAACCCAAAGTGGCACAGACTTACAGGGACAGGCATCCATGACCCAGCATTGAACGTGCCGTTCATCAGCGAGTGAATCCAGGCTGTAGCACTGGGCTAGCAGGACTCCGGTGAACCGGGCTGTAGCGGGCTAACAGGACTCCGGTATTCATCGCGTGACATTTCCCCGAAGGGACAGACACAGGAACGAAGAAGGACACATGCCGGCCAGCCTAAGTGTTCCGGAGCAGTAGCAAGCTACCATGGCTCGGTGGAAGCACTAGGAGACATTTCCCGGTAAGAGAGGCTACTAAAGATAAACAACTAGATAGCCAGATCCCACACATACCAAGCATTTCAATCATACACACAATATGCTCAATATGTGCAAATACAACAAGGCATCACACCATGACTCTACGACACAAGTAAGTATTCATTAGGCTCCGAGGAGCGGGATATTACAAACATGAGTCTCATGACCCAACATTCAGAGCATACAAATCAAAGCACAAGCGGAAGCTCAACATGTCTAAGTACAGACATCTACAAATGAAAAAGGCTGAGAAGCCTGACTATCTACCCAATCCTGCCGAGGCACAAGATCGTAGCTGAGGTAACAAGCTAAACATCGAAGTCCATGTGGAACTACTAGTGAGACTGAAGTCTCTCTGCAAAAACATAAAATAGGCAAACGTGAGTACAAATGTACCCAGCAAGACTTACATCAGAACTAACTACATATGCACCATTATCAACAAAGGGGATGGTGGGGTTTAACTGCAGCAAGCCATCTTTGACTCAGTGGCTAACCTGAACTATGACTGCAAGTAACTCTTTTGAGGTGGTGCACACGAGTCCACATATTCACCATATCAATACACCACTATGGATCCGCTCCCGTCTCCCTACGAGAACGCCATCCATAGCACTCACGCTTATCTTGCGTATTTTAGAGTATCCACTTTCACTTGTCTATGAACTGATATAAGCAACCCAGAAGTCCTTTACCGCGGACACGACTATTCGAATAGATGATGTTAACCCTGCAGGGGTGTACTTCTTCATACATGTTTCCACCACTTACCGTCTGCACACGACATGTGCTCGGCAGACTTCAAGCGAAAGCCGACATGGGTGTAGACCACGACCTACCTAAACACTCAAGTCTCTAGTCCAGGTTTATCGCCTATTCGGGTTCCATCCATGAGGAGATCCGGCCGGAGTTTCGCTCACAGCCCCAAATGATGTGTGCAGGGTTCCCAAGATACCTAACGGGTATCCGGTACACCGTGCCACGTACCTACCGCATCACAGCCCACCCCTACGGTCAGTGCTGTCCACGGCCTCCAGTAAGCTACAAACACCAGAAACTACTTGCAACTCCTGGACAGAGGACTAGGGTGAATAGGAAGTCGAGCGGGGTCATATTTCAGGGCCCAATGCATGGTAGTAGCTGAATCATGGATCATAAACACAGAACTCAGTTCCTAAGGACGGCTTCAATGAGACAACCCACCATGTACTCCTACATGGCCTCTCACCGCTACCTTTACCAAATCGTGTTCACCACTTAGCTCACACACAGTAGGACATGTTCACACACCTCTGATTCATCCCCGATGAATCAGACCTGACTCAACTCTAAGCAATAGCAGGCATGACAAACAAATATGAATGAGTAGGCACAACATGGCTCAAACAACTCCTACTCATGCTAGTGGGTTTCATCTATTTACTGTGGCAATGACAGGTCATGCAGAGGATAAAGGGGTTCAGCTACCGCAGCAAGTAACAGTTGAATCGTTGTTGTCCTAATGCAATAAAAGAGAGCAGGAGCGAGAGAGTAGGATTGTATCGGAATGAACAAGGGGGTTTTGCTTGCCTGGCACTTCTGAAGATAACATTGAGTCTTCATCAGTGTCAACGATCACAACGTCGGAACATCGTCTATCGGGAGGGAACAGATACCGGCAACAAAGAAGAAATACAATCAATGCAATGCACAATATGATGCATGCTCATGACATGGCAATGTGAATGTGTTTTGAGCTAATGCAACTAGCAACAGATTAAATGAAGTTGGTTTGAATACAAGATTCAAATTCAAACTCCATATGTGATTATTCAAATGCCATTTAATTGATTTGTGCTAAACGGCAGCCATAAGTTGTTCTAACATGCATGAAAGTGGTACAGATGGATTCCTTGAATTTTTCTGATAATTTTTCATATATAAATTATTTAATTTGGAGTTACGGTTGAATTTCTATGATTTATAGAAGTTTTAGGCATTTTCTGGAATTTCCTGAATAAAAATAAATCCAGAAACATTACTGCGTCAGCATGACGTTGGCATGATGTCAGCAGGTCAACAGGGGCTAGTCTGAGTCAAACCTGACCAGTGGGGCCCACTGGTCAGTGACTCAGTACTAACCAGGGTTTAGTTAATTCTTAACTAAAGTAATTAGAAGGGCTGGGGCCCACAGTCAGCGAGTCAGTGGGTTAGCTAAAATTTAATTAGTATCTAAACTAAATTAGCAGGGCCTCGGGCCCACATGTTAATGACCCAGGGGGGTCAAATCCCTGGTCAACCGGGGCTAATCCACCGGCGTCTAGCCGCCGGCAACGACCAGACGCGGCGGAGGCTCGGGAATCGCCCACAGGGCACGATTCGAGTTGCGGCTAGGCGCGTCGGAGTGCCCTCACCGGCGCGCGTCGTTAGGTGGTGCTAGCCGGGCCTGTGGTGGCCGGTACCGACGACGGCGAGCTCGTGTGCGGCGGCCGGAGTTCGGGTGGTGGCGGGTTTGGCGCTACGAGCGGTGGTTTGGCACGCTAGGGGCACTAGGGAGGAGCTCTTGCTTGTTCGCATCCAAAGGAACGGACGGGAGGCCGCGAGGTGGCCAGAGTTGAGCACGGTGTCGACCTCGGCGGCGGCCGGAGCTCGGGCGAGCTCGGGGTCGGTGTTAGGGAGCACGGCAGGAGGAGCTGGTGCCTGCATTCGGCTCCTGGGAGCACGGTGAGAACGGCGGCACGCTCAAAAATGGGCGGAGGCAGCTCTGGCCGCGGCAGCGACATGGCACGGCGGCAGCGAGGTTTGGGCACGGCGGAAGAGGCGGCTAGAGGGCGGAAACGAGCTCTAGGAGGAGGGGAAAAGGCGGCGGGGCTCACAGTGGATCGAACGGAGGGGTCGGCGAGCTCGGGGAAGCTTCTGCGACGGCGAATTTACGGCGGCGATCTCCGGGCACCGGGGATGAAGACGATGACGCTTGGGTCGACTGGGGCCTCCTCTGGTCGCGTGCGTCGGTGTGCAGCTCCATGGCGTCGGGACGGAGCTCAGGGATGTGGAGAGGGAGCGAGGGGGTGGCTGTGGCCGCGGCGAACGGCGTCGGTGGCGACGAGCTCCGCTCGGGCAGAGAGGGAGAGAGAGCAGAGGAGAGTATGAGGCGAGGGAGAGTGCGAGAGGGAGTCGGGGCAGCATGGTGTCATCCAGGCACGGGGTCAGGGAGGAGGACGAGCCTCCAGCGCGAAGCAAGAGGTGGCCAGAGCAGGGTGGAGGTGGCGCGCGCGGCGGCGTCGCGGTGTCCCTCCTCTGCCTACTGGCACGAGGAGGAAGGCGACAGGGGAAGGCGCCTGGTGGGCTGGCCGCACCGGTGGGCTGCCAGCACAGGAGCTGGGCCGGTTGCTGGCGCCAGGTGGGGCGCTAGGTGGGCTGCAGGTAGGTGGCCCAGGTAGGCTTTTGCTCTTTTTTATATTTCTGTTCTGTTTTCTTTTATTTAATCTTTTGCCACTGTTTTGAATTTAAAATAACTCAAACAATGCCAAAAACTCCTCTGAATATTTTTATTTTGCTAGATGGACTTTTCCAAAAGCTCATAAAATATTTCAGGGGTATTTGAAATAATATTCTAATTATATGAATATAATTCAAATTCAAATAGCTAATGATTTAAATTCAAAGTCCCAAGATTAAGTCCTTAAAAATGTTCAATATTTTGGTTGGGACCAGAACCCTTTGCCAAAATTATCAAACATTTAAGAAGAGCATTTTGGAACAATGAATGAGATTTTAGGGTTTTTGCCCTTCTTTTATTTAGGGTTTTGAGGCTTCCAAATTTCCTCAGTTCAAGTTTCAAAAATTTAAACATGATGCAAACACTAGGCAGCACCAGAAGCTAGGGATGTGACAACTCACCCCCACTAAACAAGAATCGCGTCCCGAGATTCAACCGTAGGGTAAGATGAGGGAAGAACGCCAACTAACATAATCTTCACGATCCAGGTTGCACTTCAAAAGAACGTTGATTTGATCACCATCATTGTCTCGACGTCTTGCTCTGAGAACTCCAGCTAACACGACCACGAGAGGAGAAGGAGACTCTAGAAGGATCGATCTTCTCGAAGATCGAACAACTTAGGATCAACTCGCAGAATGAGGCATAGTAACACCACTCGAGCTAAGACACAAAACACACATCTAGAGGGATGGAGTGGAATAAATGACGAGGGTTCACTAGGTAGACAACAATTCCACGCTTAAAAGGGTGGTGAATGGTTGTCAACGTAGCGAGGAGTTGAGTTTCCATGATACCACAACGAGACACCTTAGGAGCCGTGACTCGTAGATATATCCCCTTAAGTGGCAAAAAGAATTACCTTTGATCCAGAGATCATTGAAACTCTTTAAACCAGCCTAAGGCAATTCTCGAGCGATCGTTTGGAGGGGGTCGGTAGAATGGCATACCCGGATTAGAATGGATGATGTGGATTACCTTGTTGAAGACAACGTAATGGATGAATTTGCTTACCACCGGAAATGGAAGAGACCCATGGTAGAATGGCACATTGGTGGTGCAAGCTGGGAACAAAATGCAAATGCTGGGAATGATTCTGGTAACTAGGGAAGAACCCAACAATAGAGAGTGAATTCACTGTTTGAAAAGGTCATAGCATTGCCGAGGAAACTGAGAGGAATCCCAGTTAGTGCCGATAATAACACGTAGCGCTTGTGCGTGCTCTCAAGAACTTGAGCATTTCCACAATCATCAAGGTTTTACCAACATCCGTGTCAAGGATCCTGGCAACACAACATACTACCATGATGGCTAATGATGGATGATGCAGATGCAAAGGAAGATAACACCTTCTCAGATTTCACCTTAGCGAGGCCAAGGAAACAAAATCTGGATGATCGACCGAGAGACATTTAGCACTCCGCTCCTAATGTTCTCCTTGATGTGCTAGCGTATCCCATTCATCGAAATGGTTTGGTATCTAGAACATCAAGTAAAAGGTCGGACTTCGGGAAGACAAAAATCATAAGGCACAACTAGGGAGTAAATCCTATGAAGTCCTTATGGGAAGGTGGCCAACTTCTTCAATCAAGATACTACAATAATAGGTCTTCCGGCTGGGTGTGTTGGCCATGACATCCACTTTACCGGTTATCGAGGGACCAGTATTATAGTTCTTGGGAAATGTTCCAACCATTATATCTGCCTGAGATTCAGATCTGGCTGGTGTCAGGATATTCTAGACTCATCAAGTCTGGAAGAAAAATGAAAGTTTGCAACACAAATAGACGAGACGACGTTGCGAGATTCTCGGGAATGAACTACGATAGTAAGCTCCAAAACATGAGCTGGTTCTGCTACACACGTGTGAACACGATGTCCTAGACAAGCATGACCACATGGTAGTCTTACAATAAAACACTACCGAGTTCAGGTTGGGAACCATCATCGAGGATATCGAAGTCCTTACATAAGTCCGGATTAGCTCTTATGAAGGAACTCCTTCTCCTTGAACAAATCAATCAGTGGCTTGGTGTGCTAGGGATACATATAGATTGAAGGTTGCAAGTCTTCAAACCACAGAATTCTTCGCACGTGTGCATGACTGATTTGGAATGATTCCAAAGGAAACAAAACAATCTTTCTCAAATTCACGGCGGCAACTTTCACCAAATGCACGTGTATAAGAGGAAGTCACTCCTTTCATCAAACAAGTACTTCATGAGCTAGCATGAAGAAAATGCTTTCAAAAGTTTCCAACAATAGCTTAATGTTCAACAAAATCATGGAGGAGATAAGGATGTTGTCAATGGGCTCAACAACAATTCATATGGGTTTCCTTTTAAAAGGAATTCCATAGTTAAGTGAACACGGTGATAGCATTGGTCAGACCCAAGAATATAACGGTGTATGCTTGAGGAAAAACCACGAGTAAGACAACATTACGAGCATCGTTGGTACTGATTTGATTTGACAATAGCCCACACTCAAATTGAAGGATTGATAAGACAATAGGTCCAGCAACTGACCACAGGGACCAATCGATGAAGATATCATCTTTCTTCAACACACACTACACAAGAATATCCCTTTGGAACGAACTAAGTTAGGCAAGCTTTTATCTTCCAATTCTCCAAGTTGTTGTCTAGCTTAACCAACTAGCTCAGGGATATCCAACACAGATTCTTGGAGAAAGGGTGGTTCACAAGAAACCAACTTGATCACGAGCTCAACATAACAGTCAGGAAACAACCCGGTAACACTTCCAAGAAGATATTTGGAAAGTCACGAACCACCGATATGTTACTAAGATCGAGAACAATCTTGCTTTTCAGGGCTTGACGATATGATCAAATGAGCGAGGACTTGACAAAATCCTAACTCATCAATCGAAGTGTGCACCAGGAAGACGGACAAGGTAGCCCAATCAATCTTAGAATGATGATTCAAGAACCAACACGTTAAGAATGAGGTTATTGTCCATTTAACTACCAAGCAACAAGGTTGCTAGGAGTATCGATTTCACACATCACGATTCATTTGTCGGCATTCCGGTTACAATAACATGGGAACCGAGGAATGAACAATGATGGCAAGAAGTATCACTGTACCAAGAGTTCATAGGATGGTGTGCAATTCCTATAACAATCCCGATATAAAAGATGGTAATACTCCAAGGTAGAGCAGAACAAAAGCTGGATTAGCAATTTGTTCTATGGAGCACAACTTCTTTGACCCAATACTGGATATGGAAGAGGTACTGGAGTTTGTTTCTCCTAGTCATTCCGCGATAGAATGGCTTGATGGACCACAAGAGTAATAGGCATCGATAAACGAACGCACGCATACTCTTGACTATCAATTGATAGACGAAGGTCAGTAGACAACTAAAGAGGGACAACTCAAAGGAACATATAACTTACTGAGTTGTGGATGCATAGATTAGTATGTCGAACCACGTTCAACATAATTCTTTCGGATAACCCATGCAGAAAGGTTGAGCTGGCAGAGTCACAATATAGCATGGAGAACTCATCGAGAGCACTCTTGTTGTCATCTCTTGGTTCAGAAGAACTCCTGCCAAGAATGGTTCATGGTAATTGGAAGAAGGATGTACCATGAACCTCGAGGACTATCGCAAAGGTTACTAATATCCTAAAGGAACTAGAAACACTATCAACATGATGTAAGTAGGGTGAATCTCGGGTTCAGAACCCAGAAATAGAATGCCTACTAACTAAATGGCATCACGGGATGCTTTCGAGAATGATGGCCAGAATCATCACACTGGGATCACAAAACATGGCTAGATTACTAGATGATCCCCTAGGACACCTAGGGTCATAATGATAATTCCAACATATATGTCGAGGTAAAAGAATACCTCAACTCAGCAATTAGTGTGATTAACTTGGCCCAAAGGAACATCAAAACCAGAGGGAAAGGATTTGCAAATGCATCAGACTATTTAGAAACCTGGAATGACTCGGACAACATAACGGCTGTAAATGCTCAGAAAAGATTTGAGACATTCACAAAAATGGTGGCATAACCACTCAGAAGCACAATACCAAGGTTTCGAGATCAACAATTAACATACGGAAGTAGTAGGAACTGAACTGAGACTTAAATCCAACAATCTATAAGTCTACGGATTAGTAACACGTGATCCTGATAGAAAGAAGAGATAGCCTAGTTCTTAATCCCCGTAGAAGAGAAGATGATGACTCAGATCAGAAGGCCATGAGGTATAAGGAGTAAAAAGAGCCTTACGTTCCATCCCACAATCAATTCCCTTATATAACTAAAGAATTTCTAGACTCAACTTCGACCAGTTTGGCTTGGTAATCCTGCATGCAGTCAAGCTCTGATACCAAAGCTGTCAGGACCCCGACTCAATGCCACATCGATCTAGCATGTAACACCTCATATCACTTTGCGGCCTCACGCACGGTATTCCCACGGTTGTCGCCTTACCTTTGCCCGGGACCGTTTGTGCCTTTTGGCACACGTATATGACAGTGTCGCTCGCATCCATATGATAAGGAGCCCGGGCTGACATGGCTAGTCGTAAACCCAAAGTGGCAAAGACTTACAGGGACAGGCATCCATGACCCAGCATCGAACGTGTCGGTCATCAGCGAGTGAATCCAGGCTGTAGCACTGGGCTAGCAGGACTCCGGTGAACCGGGCTGTAGCGGGCTAACAGGACTCCGGTATTCATCGTGTGACATTTCCCCGAAGGGACAGACACAGGAACGAAGAAGGACACATGCCGGCCAGCCTAAGTGTTCCGGAGCAGTAGCAAGCTACCATGGCTCGGTGGAAGCACTAGGAGACATTTCCCGGTAAGAGAGGCTACTAAAGATAAACAACTAGATAGCCAGATCCCACACATACCAAGCATTTCAATCATACACACAATATGCTCGATATGTGCAAATACAACAAGGCATCACAACATGACTCTACGACACAAGTAAGTATCCATTAGGCTCCGAGGAGCGGGATATTACAAACATGAGTCTCATGACCCAACATTCAGAGCATACAAATCAAAGAACAAGCGGAAGCTCAACATGTCTGAGTACAGACATCTACAAATGAAAAAGGCTGAGAAGCCTGACTATCTACCCAATCCTGCCGAGGCACAAGATCGTAGCTGAGGTAACAAGCTAAACGTCGAAGTCCACGTGGAACTACTAGTGAGACTGAAGTCTCTCTGCAAAAACATAAAATAGGCAAACGTGAGTACAAATGTACCCAGCAAGACTTACATCAGAACTAACTACATATGCACCATTATCAACAAAGGGGATGGTGGGGTTTAACTGCAGCAAGCCATCTTTGACTCAGTGGCTAACCTGAACTACGACTGCAAGTAACTCTTTTGAGGTGGCGCACACGAGTCCACATATTCACCATATCAATACACCACTATGGATCCGCTCCCGTCTCCCTACGAGAACGCCATCCATAGCACTCACGCTTATCTTGCGTATTTTAGAGTATCCACTTTCACTTGTCTATGAACTGATATAAGCAACCCAGAAGTCCTTTACCGCGGACACGACTATTCGAATAGATGATGTTAACCCTGCAGGGGTGTACTTCTTCATACATGTTTCCACCACTTAGCGTCTGCACACGACATGTGCTCGGCAGACTTCAAGCGAAAGCCGACGTGGGTGTAGACCACGACCTACCTAAACACTCAAGTCTCTAGTCCAGGTTTATCGCCTATTCGGGTTCCATCCATGAGGAGATCCGGCCGGAGTTTCGCTCATAGCCCCAAATGATGTGTGTAGGGTTCCCGAGATACCTAACGGCTATCCGGTACACAGTGCCACGTACCTACCGCATCACAGCCCACCCCTACGGTCAGCGCTGTCCACGGCCTCCAGTAAGCTACAAACACCAGAAACTACTTGCAACTCCTGGACAGAGGACTAGGGTGAATAGGAAGTCGAGCGGGGTCATATTTCAGGGCCCAATGCATGGTAGTAGCTGAATCATGGATCACAAACACAGAACTCAGTTCCTAAGGACGGCTTCAATGAGACAACCCACCATGTACTCCTACATGGCCTCTCACCGCTACCTTTACCAAATCATGTTCACCACTTAGCTCACACACAGTAGGACATGTTCACACACCTCTGATTCATCCCCGATGAATCAGACCTGACTCAACTCTAAGCAATAGCAGGCATGACAAACAAACATGAATGAGTAGGCACAACATGGCTCAAACAACTCCTACTCATGCTAGTGGGTTTCATCTATTTACTGTGGCAATGACAGGTCATGTAGAGGATAAAGGGGTTCAGCTACCGCAGCAAGTAACAGTTGAATCGTTGTTGTCCTAATGCAATAAAAGAGAGCAGGAGCGAGAGAGTAGGATTGTATCGGAATGAACAAGGGGGTTTTGCTTGCCTGGCACTTCTGAAGATAACATTGAGTCTTCATCAGTGTCAACGATCACAACGTCGGAACATCGTCTATCGGGAGGGAACAGATACCGGCAACAAAGAAGAAATACAATCAATGCAATGCACAATATGATGCATGCTCATGACATGGCAATGTGAATGTGTTTTGAGCTAATGCAACTAGCAACAGATTAAATGAAGTTGGTTTGAATACAAGATTCAAATTCAAACTCCATATGTGATTATTCAAATGCCATTTAATTGATTTGTGCTAAACGGCAGCTATAAGTTGTTCTAACATGCATGAAAATGGTACAGATGGATTCCTTGAATTTTTCTGATAATTTTTCATATATAAATTATTTAATTTGGAGTTACGGTTGAATTTCTATGATTTATAGAAGTTTTAGGCATTTTCTGGAATTTCCTGAATAAAAATAAATCCAGAAACATTACTGCGTCAGCATGACGTTGGCATGACGTCAGCAGGTCAACAGGGGCTGGTCCGAGTCAAACCTGACCAGTGGGGCCCACTGGTCAGTGACTCAGTACTAACCAGGGTTTAGTTAATTCTTAACTAAAGTAATTAGAAGGGCTGGGGCCCATAGTCAGCGAGTGAGTGGGTTAGCTAAAATTTAATTAGTATCTAAACTAAATTAGCAGGGCCTCGGGCCCACATGTTAATGACCCGGGGGGGTCAAATCCCTGGTCAACCGGGGCTAATCCACCGGCGTCTAGCCGCCGGCAACGACCAGACGCGGCGGAGGCTCGGGAATCGCCCACAGGGCACGATTCGAGCTGCGGCTAGGCGCGTCGGAGTGCCCTCGCCGGCGCGCGTCGTTAGGTGGTGCTAGCCGGGCCTGTGGTGGCCATTACCGACGACGGCGAGCTCGTGTGCGGCGGCCGGAGTTCGGGTGGTGGCGGTTTTGGCGCTACGAGCGGTGGTTTGGCACGCTGGGGGCACTAGGGAGGAGCTCTTGCTCGTCCGCATCCAAAGGAACGGACGGGAGGCCGCGAGGTGGCCGGAGTTGAGCACGGCATCGACCTCGGCGGCGGCCGGAGCTCGGGCGAGCTCGGGGTCGGTGTTAGGGAGCACGGCAGGAGGAGCTGGTGCATGCGTTCGGCTCCTGGGAGCACGGTGAGAACGGAGGCACGCTCAAAAACGGGCGGAGGCAGCTCTGGCCGCGGCAGCGACATGGCACGGCGGCAGCGAGGTTCGGGCACGGTGGAAGAGGCGGCTAGAGGGCGGAAACGAGCTCTGGGAGGAGGGGAAAAGGCGGCGGGGCTCACAGTGGATCAAACGGAGGGGTCGGCGAGCTCGGGGAAGCTTCTGCGACTGCGAATTTACGGCGGCGATCTCCGGGCACCGGGGATGAAGACGACGACGCTCCGGTCGACTGGGGCCTCCTCTGGTCGCATGCGTCGGTGTGCAGCTCCATGGGGTCGGGATGGAGCTCAGGGATGCGGAGAGGGGGTGGTTGTGGCCGCGGTGTACGGCGTCGGTGGCGACGAGCTCCGCTCGGGCAGAGAGGGAGAGAGAGCAGAGGAGAGGATGACGCGAGGGAGAGTGCGAGAGGGAGTCGGGGCAGCGTGGCGTCATCCAGGCACGGGGTCAGGGAGGAGGACGAGCCTCCAGCGCGAAGCAGGAGGTGGCCAGAGCAGGGTGGAGGTGGCGCGCGCGGCGGCGTCGCGGTGTCCCTCCTCTGCCTACTGGCACGAGGAGGAAGGCGACAGGGGGAGGCGCCTGGTGGACTGGGCCGCACCGGTGGGCTGCCAGCACAGGAGCTGGGCCGGTTGCTGGCGCCAGGTGGGGCGCTAGGTGGGCTGCAGGTAGGTGACCCAGGTAGGCTTCTGCTCTTTTTTATATTTCTGTTCTGTTTTCTTTTATTTAATCTTTTGCCACTGTTTTGAATTTAAAATAATTCAAACAATGCCAAAAACTCCTCTGAATATTTTTATTTTGCTAGATGGACTTTTCCAAAAGCTCATAAAATATTTCAGGGGTATTTGAAATTATATTCTAATTATATGAATATAATTCAAATTCAAATAGCTAATGATTTAAATTCAAAGTCCCAAGATTAAGTCCTTAAAATGTTCAATATTTTGGTTGGGACCAGAACCCTTTGCCAAAATTATCAAACATTTAAGAAGAGCATTTTGGAACAATGAATGAGATTTTAGGGTTTTTGCCCTTCTTTTATTTAGGGTTTTGAGGCTTCCAAATTTCCTCAGTTCAAGTTTCAAAAATTTAAACATGATGCAAACACTAGGCAGCACCAGAAGCTAGGGATGTGACAACAAGATCCACGCCCACAACAAAATTGTGTTCTACTCGTGCAAAGAGAACTACGCATAAACCTGGCTCTGATACCACTGTTGGGGAACATTGCAGAAAATTAAAATTTTTCCTACGGTTTCACCAAGATCCATCTATGAGTTCATCTAAGCAACGAGTCAAGGGAGAGAGTTTGCATCTACATACCACTTGTAGATCACGAGCGGAAGCTTGCCAAGGGGATGGTGATGATGGAGTCGTACTCGAACGTGATTCAGATCACCGATGTCCAAGTGCTAAACGGACAGCACCTCCGCGTTCAACACACGTACGGGAAGGGAGACGTCTCCTCCGTCTTGATCCAGCAAGGAGGAAGGAGAGGTTGAGGAAGGCAGCTCCAAGGGCAGCACGACAGCGTGGTGCAGTTGGTGCAGCAGTATTCCGACAAAGCTTCGCCGAGCACGTACGGAGGAGGAGAGGTGTTGGGGAGGGGAGGGGCTGCGCCTTGAGTTGTGGTGTGTAGCAGCCCTCCCCTCACCCCTATATATATAGGAGAAGGGGCAAGGGGGGCCGGCCCTCTAGGGAAACCCTAGAGGGGGGCGGCGGCCAAGGGGTGGGGGGCTTGCCCCCCAAGCAAGGGGGGTGCGCCCCCTTTAGGGTTTCCCCCCCAACCCTAGGCGCATGGGCCCAAGGGGGGGCGCCAAGACCACTAGGGGCTGGCTGCTATCCCCACGCAGCCCAAGTGGCCCCCCGGGAGGGGTGGCCCCTCCCGGTGGACCCCCGGAACCCTTCCGGTGGTCCCGGTACAATACCGGTATGACCCCGAAACTTTCCGGTGCCCGTTTAACAACTTCCCATATATAACACTTTACCTCCGGACCATTCCGGAACTCCTCGTGACGTCCGGGATCTCATCCGGGACTTCGAACAACATTCGGTAGTCACATACTAGTCTTCCTAACAACCGTAGCGTCACTGAACCTTAAGTGTGTAGACCCTACGGGCTCGGGAGACATGCAGACATGACCGAGACCACTCTCGGGCAATAACCAACAGCGGGGTCTGGATACCCATGTTGGCTCCCACATGCTCCTCGATGATTTCGTCGGTTGAACCACGATGTCGAGGATTCGATCAAACCCTGTATACAATTCCCTTTGTCAATCGGTACGTTACTTGCCCGAGACTCGATCGTCGGTATCCCAATACGTTGTTCAGTCTCGTTACCGGCAAGTCACTTTACTCGTACCATAATGCATGATTCCGTGGCCAACACCTTGGTCACCTTGAGCTCATTATGATGATGCATTACCGAGTGGGCCCAGAGATACCTCTCCGTCATACGGAGTGACAAATCCCAGTCTCGATCCGCATAAAACAATAGATACTTTCGGAGATACCTGTAGTGCACCTTTATAGTCACCCAGTTACGTTGTGACGTTTGATACACCCAAAGCACTCCTACGGTATCCAGGAGTTACACGCTCTCATGGTCAAAGGAAGAGATACTTGACATTGGCAAAGCTCTAGCAAACGAACTATACGATCTTTGTGCTATGCTTAGGATTGGGTCTTGTCCACCACATCATTCTCCTAATGATGTGATCCCGTTATCAACGACATCCAATGTCCATAGCCAGGAAACTATGACTATCTGTTGATCACAACGAGCTAGTCAACTAGAGGCTCACTAGGGACATATTGTGGTCTTTGTATTCACACGTGTATTACGATTTCCGGATAATACAGTTATAGCATGAATAAAAGACAATTATCATGAACATAGAAATATAATAATACTTTTATTATTGCCTCTAGGGCATATTTCCAACACATGAAGGCCTTCAAAAATTCCAACATGTTTGATGGTAACAATGGGCAGGGTGGCGGCTCAGGTGGCAACGGTTTTCATGGCCCGGGCGGCAGGTCAAATCCCAATTTCCAAAATTCCCAGGGCAACCAAGGTGGGTATAACCAACAACTTGGCCAGGGCGGTCAGCAACAGCAGCAAGGTGGATACCAGAGCAATCCAAAGTAGCTAAATAGCGGACAATATCATGTGTTTACCACCAGTTTATGTAAACGAGACCAGAAGCTTCATAAGAGGGCTGTGAATGCGGTTGAGCCGGCAGTTCCTCATTACTTGAGATGGTCTGAGCAGCCTATCATATGGAGAAGGGAGGATCAGCCTCCCCGGGTTGACAATCCGGGTCACTTAGCCCTCGTGGTGGCCCCTCAAGTGGGTGGATATAAATTCACCAAAGTACTCATGGATGGAGGCAGTAGCATCAATATCCTCTATTATGAGACCTTCCATCGCATGGGGCTAACTGATAAGAGCCTTAAGCAGTCCAACATTGTCTTCCATGGAGTCGTGCCCGGTAAATCGGTGTATCCAGTCGGTAAGATCGAATTGGAGGTAGCTTTTCAGGATGAATATGACTCTAGAGCCGAGAAATTGATGTTTGAAGTAGTCAAGATCAAGAGCCCGTATCATGCTCTGTTCGGGCGGCCGGCTTATGCCAAATTCATGGCACGGCCGTGTTATGTGTACTTGCAGCTCTAGATGTCGGGTTATAAGGGAACCATTATGGTGCATGGGAGCTGGAAGGTGGCCTTAGAATGTGAAGAAGGTGACGCGGCTTAAGCTGAGTCGGTCTATGCGACAGAAGAGTTAAAATTCTACAAGAACAATGTTGACCCGGCGGATATGACATCTTTAAAGAAGCCAACCACTAAACATGAGCCGGTCATGAAGTTTAAGTCGACCGATGATACTAAGCTTGTTGATTTTGTTCCAAGCAATTCATCCAAACAGTTCAGTATCAGTGCTAATTTGGATCCCAAATAGGAAAGCGCGCTCACCGAGTTCATCCGTGAGAACCGGGACATCTTCACATGGAAACCTTCTGACATGCCAGGTGTACTAAGAGAACTCGCTGAGCACACTCTTAATATTGACCCAAAGTTTAAGCCGCTCAAGCAGTTTCTTTGGCCACTGGTGAAGAGGTAGCCCGGCTCTTAGCAGCTGGGTTCATCGTCGAAGTATCTCATCCAGAGTGGTTGGCTAACCCGGTGCTTGTGCTTAAGAAAAACGGCACTTGGCGTATGTGTGTGGATTACACATATTTGAACAAGGCTTGTCCAGCTGATCCTTTTTCTCTCCCTTGTATTGATCAAATCATTGATGCTACGGCGGGATGTGAGCGTTTGAGCTTTTTGGATGCTTACTCTGGTTATCATCAGATCAAGATGGCAGTTAAGGACCTGGAGAAGACGGTGTTCATTACTCCATTTGGAGCCTTCTGCTATGTATCAATGCCCTTTGGGCTCAAGTGTGCCCAGGCGACTTACCAGCAATTTGTGCAGAATTGTCTTCGTAATCAAATTGGGCGCAATGTTCATGCTTATGTGGATGACATAGTGGTAAAATCCAGAGAGAATGAGACCTTGATTGATGATCTCAAGGAAACCTTTGACAATCTTCGGGTGTTTTTGGTGTGCCTACAGGCAAGCTTTTCGGTTTTCTGGTTTCTAACAGGGGCATCGAGGCTAACCCGAAGAAGATCAAGGCCATCACCTCTCTGGCCAAACCAGCATGTATCAATGACATTCAACTTTCAGCAGGTCGTATTGCTACTCTAAGCCGGTTCATAAGCCGGTTAGGAGCGAAGGCCATGCCACTATATCAAATGATGAAGAAGACAGATAGCTTCGCCTGGAGTGACGCTGCAAATGCTGCTTTGAAGATCTGAAGAGACAATTGGCTGAGCTGCCGGTTCATGCTGCTCCCATTGACAACGAGCCCTTGTTACAGTGTGTGGCTACTAACACGCGTGTTGTCAGCGTGGCCATCGTGGTGGAGCACGGGAAGACTGGCAAGGAACACCCGGTTCAACGGCCGGTTTACTACATCAGCGAGGTGCTGATTGAGTCCAAGCAGCGATATCCGCATTGGCATAAGCTCGTCTATGCGGTGTTCATGGCAAGCCAGAAGCTTAAGCAATACTTCTTGGGCCACCTCATCACTATGGTTAGTTCTGCCCCTTTGGGGGATATCATTCAAAACAGAGAGGCCACAGGATGAGTCGCCAAGTGGGACATTGAGCTTGGGCCTCATGGCTTAAAGTATGTACCACGCACAGCTATGAAGTCTCAAGCATTGGTGGATTTCATCAACGATTGGACAGAGTTGCAGATGCCTGAAGAAAATCCGGATAACACGTAATGGACAATTCATTTTGACGGGTCCAGGCAATTGGAGGGCTCAGGGGTTGGAGTTGTCGGATTTCGGGCTCCGGCAGACCCTTGAGGTTCGAACTCTGGGGTGTGCACGAAGATCTTTCCCCTACCACTCGCGTCTCGAAGCCTCTCAAGGAATCTAGGCTAGAAAGAAGAACACACAAGGGACACGAGATTTATACTGGTTCAGGCCACCATTGTGGTGTAATACCCTACTCCAGTGTGTGGTGTGGTGGATTGCCTCAGGGGCTGATGATGAACAATACAAGGGGAGAACAGCCTCGTGAGGGACTGTTCTTGAGCTCATGCGATGAACTCCTTGGGTGAGTTCAGTCGCCTCTCTCTAGTCTATGCGCAATCTGGATCCGATTAGATGCCTCTCTACTGTGGTGGCTAGCCCTATTTATAGGGGAAGGTCCTGGGCCTCTTTCCAAATATTGAGCGGGAACGGCGCCAACAATTGGCCATTTTGAAGGGGAACATCTAGTACACTTATCCTAACTAAAGTTGGTCTTCGGCTGCCAAAGGTTCTTACGATGACGCCGTCCTGGGCTCCACGCGACCTCCATCCTGCCGTTCCGCTGGTCTTGGTCTTGTTGCACCGAAACGGTAACCTTTGCTTGATGCCTTGGCCTGTGCTTGCCCCCTTTGCACCGAAGGGGAAACAAGGACACTGCATGGGCCAGCGCCCGCCTGGTCTCGATCGTCATGGCTTGCGTCACGGGCTCCTCACGAGGTGCCCTTGCCTTGATCTCTCCGCCTCCTCGCGAGCCTGCCTGATTAGGCTGCTCCTGAGGAAGCATCCTGTCGTCCGCCCCGCGAGGGTCTTGACCTTGAGCTGATGAAGCTGGGCTGCACTAGGCCCCCACTTGAGCCACACCGCAGGCCGCAGGCAAGCAAGTCTGGGGACCCCCGTTCCTAGAACGTCGACAGTAGCCCCCGGGCCCAAGGCGCGCCCGGACTTGGCTTAGCAGAGAAGCGAAGGGGCAAGTGCGAAGCACCATGGGCCCCAGTAGCCTGCGGCCTTGGGCGCTGCATGGCGATTGATTGGATATGGGCGCCTCCGCTTCCCCACTATGCCTCATTACGCGCCCGGCTAGACGGACCCGTGGTTGCACACAGTTGTTCCCCTTTCGCTGCTCGCACGCCTCCTACCTTTCCTTCTTCCTCGAACTCCAACCTCCGCCTCCAATCCGGCTCGAGCTCTCCCCTCTTTCCATTTCCATGGTGCCAACGAAGAAGGAAAAGGGGAAGAAGACCGCGCCTTCGCCCCACTCGCCTCCGGTGGCGGCCCCCGCCGTTGATCAGTCAATCATACTCAATCCCTAAGCCCTGGACAAGGTCCGTTCTGCCCTGGCCACCATCTTCAACGAGTGCGGTAGGACCATGGTCTGGCCTGCGTCCCATGCCTCCTTTGATAGGGTTGTCACGGAGGTCCGGTTCTTCGATGATGCCCTGTGGGCGGGTCTGGTTCCCCCCTTTTCCGCTTTCTTCAATGCGGTGCTCTCCCATTATCAGATCCATATGATGCACCTCGGGCCTGAGTCCATCACCCTCCTGGCTGTCTTCACTTTTGTTTGCGAGGCAATGGTGGGAATTCCTCCTTCCGTTGCCCTGCTGCGTTACTTCTTCTCTTTGCGCCTGAGCGACCCCACTCAATGCTCGAGGTGTGTGAGCTTCCTCGCCGTGCCAGAGACGGCTGCTTCAGGGATCGATTTCGGCCTTCCTCCTCCTGAGGCCAAGTTCAGAGAGCGGTGGCTGTACATGGATGTCGGAGTGCCCAGCCCCCTGCTCTCGCACCCAACCTTGCCTGTTGTTCCCAACTCAGGCTAGGATCATGAGACGCTTGTGAACCCCCAGCTCGCCTTCGTCTGGCGCCGCTTCCAGAGCTTGAGGGCGCTCGACGTGACGATGCCCAAAGTGGTGAAGGAGTTCCTCCAACGTCGCATTGCTCCTCTCCAGCACCACTCTCATCGGATGTGGGACTTTGCGGGGTATAAAGACCGCATGCGGCTTCAGGAGGAGGACCTGGCGCCCGAAGTGCTGCGGACGGTGCTCAGGGTCCTCACTGGCGACCCTTCCCCAGGCAGCCTTCGATAAGATGCTACCCTCTTGTATGTTTGCTCGGGCAGGGCCGACTTCGTGAGGCAGATGCCCAGCTTTGACGAGTGGGGGCTGCGCCCGGCTGGCCTCACGGGGCCCCACAAGAACCCGGTCGCTGTGGTTGCTCTTCCGGTCGCCCACGGTGATCCTGCCTAAGGCGATGGAGCGGGAAGACGAGAGCCACCGAGAGCTGAGGGGGTCGATGTCGAGGTGCTGACGCCGCATGGAGCCCCGAAGGAGGCGTCCCCTGAAGCCCGTCTTGGAGCAGCAGTAGGCGAGGAGCTGCTGCCTGCAGCTCCTAAGGCCGGGGCTTCCGAGGCCCCAACCGTCCCTCATGAGGTGGCGCCTGGTGGCGTCCCCCAGGCTGGTTCCCCTCGCGCTGATCACCTTGACGCCTCCTCCACGCCACAGGCCGATCCTTGCGCCCAGCGCCTAGGCCGGTTCCGCGTGGACTTCGAGGCCCTCCGCAAGAGGAAGGAGGCCTTGGGTGGCGATGATCTCCCTTGCCGCTTGTTGAACCGCAGGAAGTACTTCGCCATGGATGAGTAATTCATCTTCTCTCTTTGCTCCTTTACCTTATCGTTCCTGCAGCTGACCACAGCCTTTCAGGGCCCTTCTTGTCGAATTCGCGGGGATGGCCAAGGAGGCATTCCTCCAAGCTTTGTCTTCGCTGTTGACCTTGGGCGCGCCGAGCTCGAGCAACGCCCCCGCCGTTGGGCCGGTTGGGGAAGTGATCCATCCTGCGGGGCACCTCGAGCCTGCACTCCTGCTGTCCTCCCTTCACGAGCTCTCCTGGGGCACAGCTAGCTTGTCCCGAACTCCTCCCCTGATCGTGGATGGTGACTAGCTGAGGTCGGCCTTGAGTTTCTCCTCTGGGAATGGACCGGCGCCAGGCTGGATTCCTGGCAAGGTCCATCCGGCGGTTGCTGGGGTGCCAGCCCCCAAACCCTTATTGGAAGGGGGCACGCCGCCTCAGGGCCCTCTGCGTTCGCCAGTGGCGGAGGATGACACGAGAGACGTGCTTGGGCGCGCTCGGGAGCGCCGCGCCCTTCGCCAAAAGTTTCTTCAGAGGGCGGCTGATGCAGTGAGCCAGCTCGGTGTGGATCTTGCTGGCGAGGATGCGCGACTTGAGGCCGAAGGCCTGCGCCCCGCTGAGGAGAGGTGCAAGCTGAAGGTAGCCATCGCCCTTGTGCGTCACCAGCATGACCTCAACAAAGAGAAGGCCAAAGCATCACTGGCGGCCTCGCGGGAGGCCTGCTCCCAAGCCGTCGAGGAGGCTCGGGATGCAGACCTGCGGTGCAAGGCTGGAGAGGAGCGCGCATGGGAGCTCCAAGCCTGGAGCAACTCTAAAGAGCAGCAAGTGGAGCTACGTCAGGCGGCCCTTGTGTCGCTGAAGGAGGCTTCCGTCGACCAGGTGGAGCTCCAGAAGTGTGAGGAGGCGCTGATGCTGGAGGCCGCTGAGCGCACCCTCGACCTCGAGCGGTTGGAGACGAGGGAGCGCCTGGTGACTCAGGCGGAGGATGATGTTGCCACGCGAGAAGCCCGATTCCAAGAAGAGGTTGACCGCCATGTGGCGGAGGCTCGCTCGAATCTTGAGCGCGATTACGAAGAGAGGCTGGGACTGATCGGGGCCGAAGCTGAGGGCAGGACCGCTGCCCTCAGGGCCAAGCTGGACGAAGCGACACGGAGTGCGGACTCCTCCGCAGCCACCCTTGGTGCAGCACAGGTGGAGCTGGCCTCTTCCCGTGCCGAGCTGCTTCTTCTCCAACAGAGGGTTGATGACGCCGAGGCCGTTGCACGGCGGAACGAGGACGAGATCCGTCAGCGGCAGACCTTGGAGCGTGAGCATTCCCCCATGCTCCGGACGCTCAGGGAAAGGGCCAATGCGGCCATGCGCAACATTTGCGAGGAGGCTGTTCCCGAGCCTCGTGTGATCAACTATGCTGGCAACCTCCGGTTCTTCACGGACGTGGTGACATAGCTGGAGGCCCGCTCTGACAGGGCCCGCTGGCTTGTCGAGGAGAGAAGCCGAGCCTTGCTTGGGCGTGCCTTCTCTCACGTCTTCAGCTATCTTCAGGACAGGGATCCCCACTTTGATTTCTACACCGCCATCGCACCGGTACCTGTAGCCATCCGGGGTGATCTGGCGCATTGGGTAGAGGGCAACGTGGATGCCCTCGTCACGGCCTTCACATCTAATGACGATGGTGTGATCGTGGCCGCCGATGAAGGTCGCATTGTGAATGAGCCTGGCGTTGATGGAGGTGATGGCGGTGGTGGTGACGACGTCAGTGACGCCAGCGACGCCTCTGGAGGCGCTCCAGAAGACGCGGTGAGTGATATGTTCGATTAATCTAGGTCGCCACTGTTTATCCTGTATGAAAAAGGTTCGGGCTCGGCCCTATAGATTGTAAGAGCATTTTGGGAGGGGGAGACCCTCATGTAAAGGTTTGCAATCAGTATCTTTGTAAACACCGCATGTGGGCTTGTGCTGGGCTTCCAGCCCCGCGATGGGGCAGCTGACTTGTTTACCTTATGACCCGGACGGGTCCCGAGCGAGCCTGCGGGAGCCGCAGCGCCTCGAGTGCCTTCTGGGTGAACCCATTGATTGCGCGGAGAGAACCTCCTGAGAGGGTACGGCGACAACGGTCCGGATTGTAGACGTGCTTGGCCCGGCCCGGCTCGTGAGGGGCTCGTGAGGGGAGGTAGCTGACGCTATCTCTGGATGCAAAGCCGAAACCAGAACACGAGAGATTGCTCGAACGAGACTAAACACCCCTTCCCCAAACACACGCAAGTCTCAAGCTCAAATCCAACTTAAATTCAAATCGAAGAACCTTGTCAACAAAGGAAAAGGCAAAAAGCAAAAAGCCGCATCTGGCACCTAGTCTAGTCTTCAACGTGTTCTCACCGGCGCGGAGCTAAGTGATGCCACTGGGCGTGGGCGGGAGCCCCTAAGGCCCGAGGGCGGCTCTCCGAAGACTCCGGGGCATGTACAACCCCACTCATTATTACGTGAGAGTGTCATGGGGCAGCGAGCTTCACAGGCACTTGGCCTTCTTCACAGGTACCGGCCCTGCTTCATATCGCCAGACGAGGGGCCCGCCTTGTGCCACACTCTACCGCCATTAACGGCGGCCGGAGACCAAGGACGACACCAATGGGGTACAGCGGTCGCCAGCGGTTCCCCCGACGACCACGTGTCCTCTGCCGAGGGCAGGCCCTGAGGCACCTCCCCGGCAGAGGGCCTACCTCCTCAAAACGCCTTGCGCCGAGCGCCACGGGGACGAACCCGGATCTCAACCCCTCTCCTGCAGCCCCCGGTGCCCTCCTCCTGAGGGGTAAGGGGCTGCAGTATTGGGGCAGCCATCTGCTGTAGCGACCTATACCTCCTGCGACCCATGGTTAGCATAAGCTTGCTCCTGAGGAATTAGTGGTACCCAATAGTTGCCGCCACCGGCGCGGTCGTCGAGGCCCTCTTGGGGTTCCTGAAAGAGCTCAGCTTATGACATCTCCTCGCTCTAGCCTGGCCCGAGGAACGAGCCATGGTCTTCTTCTAGTGCACACTCTCGATCCACCATGTGGGGCACGTAAGCTTCTGGGGCCACCGCCCCATGGGCCTCGCCATAGTGCCCTATGCGCCAAGCAGCCCGGCTCGGAGCGTTGTCTTGAGGGTGGTGGCGTGGTGGCCTGTCGAGGCCAAAGGCCGCGGCGTGCACTCCTTCGTCGGCCGGAGATGGGGCCGGTGTGACTTGTCACCCGGTGCGGACGGCCGGGTTGGCATTGAGCAGGTCCAGGAGTCCGCTCGGAGTTGCGTGGGCATGTATGGGGCCGTCGTACGGCCCACCCTGGATCTGGTGTAGCAGCTGGACGCAGAAAGGAGGTGCTCCCGAGGCGGCGGCGTCCAGGAGCTCGGCTACTCGCTCTAACAACACGTCGCGGCCGCCCTACAGCAGCCGGCACCGTAGTAGCTCTCGGGCCACCATGAGCGCGGCCATGGAGTTCACCTGCTCCCGTCGGGTGTGCAGCGATGTGGCCGCGGCGTGGCTTGAGGCTCTTGCTGCTGACCGCACCTGCCGCGGTGTGAGGGCAGGCGGCGTCTGGCCGCGTCGCCCATGCCCCGCAGCGCCCTGCGGAGCGCGAGCTGCCTGAGGTGTAAGGTTGAGGTCGCCCTGGGTCGGCGGCACGGCGTGGGCGGGCCACGCCGCAAAGCGGTCGTCGTTAGCAGTCGGGTCGTTCGACATCAGAACGGTGAGGCGACGGAACGCGAGGCGGTGGATGAAGGATTCCGGCGCACCCCTACCTGGCGCGCCAAATGTCGGATTTCGGGCTCCGGCAGACCCTTGAGGTTCGAACTCTAGGATGCGCATGAAGATCTTTCCCCTACCACTCGCGTCTTGAAGCCTCGCAAGGAATCTAGGCTAGAAAGAAGAACACACAAGGGACACGAGATTTAAACTAGTTCAGGCCACCATTGTGGTGTAATACCCTACTCCAGTGTGTGATGTGGTGGATTGCCTGAGGGGCTGATGATGAGCAATACAAGGGGAGAATAGCCTCGCGAGGGACTGTTCTTGAGCTGGTGCGATGAACTGCTTGGGTGAGTTCAGTCGCCTCTCTCTAGTCTATGCGCAATTTGGATCTGATTAGATGCCTCTCTGCTGTGGTGGCTAGCCCTATTTATAGGGGAAGGCCCTGGTCCTCTTCCCAAATAATGAGCGGTAAGGGCGCCAACAATTGGCCATTTTGAAGGGGAACATCTAGTACACTTATCCTGACTAAAGTTGGTCTTCGGCTGCCAAAGGTTCTCACGATGAGGCCGTCCTGGGCTCCACGATGTCCTCCATCCTGCCGTTCCGCTAGTCTTGGTCTTGTTGCACCAAAACAATAACCTTTGCTTGATGCCTTGGCTTGTGCTTGCCCCCTTTGCACCGAAGGGGAAACAAGGACACTGCGCGGGCCGGCGCCCGCCTGGTCTCGATCGTCATGGCTTGTGTCACGGGATCCTCACGAGGTGCCCTTGCCTTGATCTCTCCGCCTCCTCGCGAGCCTGCCTGATGAGGCTACTCCTCAGGAAGCCTCCTGTCGTCTGCCCCGCGAGGCTTGGCCCCTCGCGAGGGTCTTAAGCTTGAGCTGATGAAGCTGGGCTGCACTGGGCCCCCACTTGAGCCACGCCGCAGGCCGCAGGCAGGCAAGTCTGGGGACCCTCGTTCCAAGAACGCCGACAGGAGTTGTTTTGGCTTCCCCTCGAGGTGACAATTTTTTTATGTGCTCCAGTTGATGTTTCCCTGTACAAACAACGCAACTGAGTATGAAGCCTTACTCCATGGTCTCTGGATGGCTAAGGAGATGAGCTTAAGCCGGGTAAGGTGCTTCGGCGACTCAGATCTGGTGGCTCAGCAGGTATCAGGCAAGTGGGATTCTAAGGATCCTCTGATGGCAGCTTATCGCCGTGAAGTCGATGCAATTGCAGGGCACTTCAATGGTTATCTGGTGGAGCACATTGACCGCAGAAAGAACGAGGCGGCTGATGCTTTAAGCCGGCTGGAATCTCAGCGTAAACTGATGCTGCCTAATATTTTTTTGGATATTCTGCATAACCCTTCTGTCAAGCTACCCACACAGGAAGACTTGGCTGTTCCTGACCCAGAAGCACAATTGGTGGCGGCTCTTCATGTCATTCCAGATTGGACGGTGCCATACCTGGCTTACATGACTCGGGGCGAATTGCCTGAGGATGAAACTTTGGCCAGGCAGATAACCCGACGGTCTAAGTCTATGACGATTGTCAGTGGCGAGTTGCATCATCACAGTGTTACAGGGGCATTTCAGTGTTTCTCCTGAAGAAGGCCAAGAAATTCTTCACGAAATTCATGAAGGAGATTGTGGTCACCACACTGGGTCAAAATCCCTCATGGCTAAGTCTTTCCATCATGGATTCTATTGGCTGACGGCTCATGCTGATGCAGAGGACTTGGTCAGTAAATGTGATGGTTGTCAGAAGTTTTCAAGACGAGCTCATGTGCCGGCTCAAGAATTGAGGATGATTCCAATTGCATGGCCATTTGCAGTCTGGGGGCTTGACATGGTTGGACCTTTTAAAAGGTCCAAAGATAAAAAGACCCACCTCTTGGTGGCGGTTGATAAATTTACAAAGTGGGTTGAGGCAGAACCAGGCAATAAGTGTGATGCAGCCACGGCGGTTCAATTCATGAAAAAGGTGATATTTCTCTTCGGCTTTCCACACAGCATTATAACTGACAATGGTACGAATCTGTCTAAAGGCGCCATGGAGGAGTTTTGCCAATGTGAGCATATTCAGCTTGATGTTTCATCAGTGGCTCACCCCCAATCCAATGGTTAAGCCGAGAGAGCCAATCAGGAGATCTTGAAAGGAATCAAGCCCCGGCTCTTGGTCCCCTTACAGAGGACGTCGGGTTGCTGGGTTGAGGAGTTACCCTCTGTGTTATGGAGCATTAATACTACTCCTAACGGATCTACGGGTGATACACCTTTCTTCATGGTCTATGGAGCTGAGGTAGTTCTCCCTAGCGACATCTGTCATGACTCGCCTCGCGTAGCGGCTTATGTTGAGGTGGACAATGAACATGCACGTCAGGATGCTCTTGACCTATTAGATGAACAGAGGGACTTGGCAGCAGCTCGGTCAGTGATTTACTAGCAAGACTTGCGCTGATATCACAGCCGTCGGGTCAAGTCCAGATCCTTTTAGGAAGGTGATTTGGTGCTCCGGCTCATCCAGGATCAAACTGATGTGCACAAGCTATCCCCACCTTGGGAAGGGCCCTTTGTGGTCAGCAAGAACTTGAACAACAGGTCATATTACCTCATCGATGTTCAAGAGCGCAAAGACTCACGTAATTCGGAGGAAGAGACCCGCCGGCCGTGGAACATAGCTCATCTTCGGCATTATTACACTTGAGCCATAGGCTCTCCTGATGTACATATTTTACCAATGGATATATTATGATAAATAATAAAGCAGGACCTCTGTCCTTTTTTCCCCAGGTAATTTTGTCATTATTATTGTCATTATTTTTCACATGATCACTTGGGGGTTGATCACATTTGATCCGGCTTATGGTCATATTGGAATCTAGCCATTAAAAATTATGATCAATAGGGGGCTTCCTGTTCAAACATAGGTCGTATTCGAACCAAAGAGAACACAACTGTCAGTACCCTTTTGATTGGCACACTGCCGAGCTCACTAGGGGGCTTCTTGATCATATTCGAATCATAGCTTAACCCCTTTTGGGAACCGACTTTGATCGTATTTGAATCAGAGTCGTTAAAAAACTTTCAAGGTCATTGGGGGGCTTCCTTTTCAAACATAGGTCATATTCGAACCAAAGAGAACACAGCTGTCGGTACCCTCTTGATCGGCGCAACGCCAAAGCCATTGGGGGATACATGGTCGTATTCGAATCCTAGCTTAAACCCCTCTGGAACGGTTTACTTATCGTATTTGAATCAGTAGCCTTGCAATGTTTTATTCTTCTTTATTTAAGCTATCTTTTGAATACCCTTTTGACTTGAGACTTTTTCTGAGGCTTACAAGTTTAAATATGATTGCTTTAACCCGGCTCAATATCGACTGATGAGTCGCCGATCCATAAGCATCATTGTACCTTTGAAATTTTTGGGTATCCAAAGACTGGGTTATCACCATTACCGATCGGGTCATATAAACCGGCGGTGCAAATCTAAGAAGTCCTAAGCATAGGATAATGGGTATTGTTTTTACAACAAGCTAATCTATGACTCTTTTTAAATCCTTTTGACCCGCCTGGTTTTCAGATGTCAAGGGATTTTTGCAGTCTGTTTTCATATGCAGGACAGTTTTTGAAACCTGATCAAGCATACGGTAAGCAGATGAGAAGTAACATGGATGGATACAATACGGCTGTCTAATGGTGTTCAGCATTAAAACGTGCGCAATGGCACAGCCAAAATAGAGTTATTTCTATCCTATTACAGGACTCCTTGAGTCCAAATAATTCACATTGTTTTTTTAGTACACCCCATGTATGAGCCGCCACAGCAGGTTCACCTTCATGATTGGCCCGAAGCGTCCGGGTTAGCCCTCTCCGCGCTTTCGCCCTGCTCCCTTTCCTGGAAGGTTGACGATGACCAGTCAATGTTGTTCAAGGCTTCAAATTCAGCTTCAGCATCAACAAGGCCGGCCGGGTCAACTTCAGGAGCAAAGGTATGCTTACGGAGTGGGGGAATCAGACTGGTCACTTCGTAGTGAGGCGTTGGAATTCTCCGATTCTCTTCATCATAACACCCCTGGTAGTTGGTAAGATCCACTTCATTTGCTATCAGAGTCACCACAGGGCATGTCTCTTTGACACAGGCGAGAAAGTCTGCATCTTCAAAAGGAGTGCCGTCTTCCTTCAGGCTTGGGTAGCCGATGGCAATGTTAGCCGGGTCTAGTTCTGGTAACCAAGCCTTAGCCCGGCTTAAAGTGTTTACCGCTCTGGCTCTTGCAGCTAACCGCCTCAGTTCATTGAACCGCTGAGGGAGAACGGACAGCTTCTTCAAGACCTCTACCAGGAGGGTTGGCACTTCATTCGACAGAGCCACCGTGGCTAATGCACGTTGAGACCCGGTGTACAACTGTTCCACTAAAGTGTATACTGCCTTCAGTTTGGTCATCATGTTTTGGTTCAAATTTGAGCTTCTGGGGCCTGTATAAACCTGATCAGGTGCGTTAATTCTAGTCTTATGATCAATTGAAAAGGCTTAGGTATTTAAAAAACACTTGCAGGGCGACTTACCAAAGATTGCGGAGACCATTTGCGAGACGTGATGATGTTTTAAACCGGCTAACTCACCGGTGACTTCTTCCAGAGCCGCCTCTGCTTTTTCAGCTCGGTTAATCAATGATGTCTTTTCATCAACCCAGGCTTTCTTTTCAACCTCAAATTCTTTCTTCAGTTTTTCTTGCTCAAAAACACTGAATTTGAACTTGGTGTTGGCTTTTTCAATTTCCAACTCTTGGGTCTCAAGGCGGTTCTTCAGATTAGTCACCTCGGATTCGAGTTGGCTCGTGGTGGCCTATACAAGTACAGAATAAGAGTCAAGTCAATTGTTTATATAATGTTAAAGTCCCAAGCATTTTGCCAGCAATAACACTTGGCACTTGGGGGCTAATGTTCCAAAGAGTTTTCTTTTCCATGGCGGTTCATAAGATGGCGATTTATAAGAGTAAGTCCCAAGCATTTTGCATGCAATAATACTTGGCACTTGGGGGCTAATGCGTATTGCTGTTCAAGGACCCATAAGAATTTTTATATAAGAACCAACTCAACCATATTGGTCAAGCCGCCCCTTGGGGACTACATGGTAAGCCGGAAATTTTTATATATTTCTTTCCTTTATGTTGCTAAGTTTGTTTCAAAGTCTACATCATAAGCATCATAAGCAGTAGACTTGGGGGCTAGCATACTAAAGGTTAATGAACAAAAGAGAATGTGTTATACCTTGAATTTTTGGTGCATCTGCTTCACCATGTCAATCTCGAGGTTTCGGTTGCTGTGCACTTGGCTCATGTAGCCAGAAAAGATGTCTCCAATGCTCATATGAGCATAGTTAGCAACATCCATCTTGACTCGGCGCTGGTCCAGAAGTTCTTCCTTGGCGGGGCATTTGGCCAGCACAGTTGGCCTTCCCAGCTCAATATAGCTGGTTCTGGTGATCTCTACATCAGCATTGGAAGGATCATCTGTCCGGACCGGGCTAGGAGCCTTGGTATTCTCTGATTCATCGACAGCTTGATCAGTGGGCAGGTCGGTAGCAGGGGGTGGTAAGTCTTGCGCTGGCTCAGATGGCGGCTCACGAGTAGTTGAGTCCGGCACGGTTGTTTCAAGAACCGGCTCAGTCGCAACTCTATCGTCAGCTGGTTTATTCTTCCTAACCCTTTTCCTGGGCTTGGCTTGACCACTACGTCAAAATAAAAGATTAATACATATGCAAGGCATTAAAATAAATGCAAAATGAGCGGGTTATCATACCCTGGAGCAGTCTTGAAAGTTGGCAGATTCGACTGTAGTGACTCGCCGGAGGAAGGGGAAGTATCCTGGTAATCCGAGTCAGAAGAATTGAGTGGTTGACGAAAGAGACCCGCCAAGGGGTAAAATTTATTTAAAACAAAAGTGACCTCCTTCCGGCGTTTCCTTGGAGTGTTTGGTAAGCCGGAGGAGAGCTCCGCGTCCTTGCTGGTCCGGGTCTGCCTCCGGCTCTCATGAATTTGCCGCTTCAAAAGAAATTGAGGATCGTGATGAGCTAAAGGATGAGAAAATCTTACTTTCCGGGTCACTCTACTGATATTCCGTCTTGGCAAAGGCTCGGAGTCGGTGGAAAGGATAGTTACCTCATCAGCCTTGTTATGGATTGCTCCTGTGTCCTCCTGCTGATGATCAGTGTCAATAAGATGGTTAAAAAATAAGCCAAGGGAGTCAAGGGCTACCTCCGACTCAGAAGAGTTCGCTAGCCGAAGCAGGTCAGAAGCGGTAGCTTTCTTGCCCTTCCTTTTGATAGCTTCTTTCCTGGCGGCTTTCTTTTCTTTTCTGGCTCTCTTGGCAGCTTCATGATCATATTTAACTTTCCAAAATTTATCACCCGCCTACAAAGATTAAGCATATTCATGAGTATGGGTGAAACATTAAGAAATTAAGATAATCATTTCATGTGGGCGGTTTACCTTTGGAGTCGGGTTATCTTTGCAGAAGGGGGCTAGGCCCACCTTGCCGTAGTCCACCAGACTCTCATTAAGAAGAGACTTGGTCATATCATCAATGACATGGGCAGGTAAGTCGTCAGGGCTATGACGCAGAGGATCATTCTTGGCGCCAGTATATTCGCACATCAAGCCGGTGCGGCGGCTCAACGGAATAACCCGCCAGGCGAGCCAAACCCGGACCAGGGTCAATGCCAGTCATCCCGTTCCCCAAGAGAGCCTTGATCTTGGCTAAAGTAGGAGCAAGTGATTTACGCTCCGTGGCTGTAATCTTGTCAGGTAAAGGATGATTGGTTTCAAGATGAAGGGAACAAAAGCCGGGCAGAGGGTTCTCATTAGCCGGGGAGGTATCCTTGCAGTAGAACCATGTCATATTCCAATCTTTGGGGTGGCTTGGCGGGTTAGCATAGGGAAAGATCACATCCCTACGATGCTGGATCGAGACTCCGCCAAGTTCCAAGCTCTGGCCGCTAGCGCATTCAGTCTGGTGGTTCAAATAGAATAGTTCTCTGAAAAGCAGTAAATTGGGTTCTTCACCAAGGTAAACTTCACTGAACACTTGGAAGTTGTAGATATTAGACACGGAATTGGGTCCGATGTCTTGTGGGTGAAGGTCAAAGAAGTTTAGCACATCTCTGAAGAATTTTGAGCCGGGAGGAGTAAATCCCCGGTTCATATGATCTGTGAAAACAATGACCTCTCCGTCTTTGGGTTGAGGAAATTATTCATCCGGGTTAGGAGCACGATAGGGCATGACTTCTTTTTTCGGCAGATAGCCGGTCTTCACAAAGTCATCCAAAGTGCTATCACTGACAATGGATTTAACCCAATTAGAAGACGTAGGTGCCTTGGGTGCCATTCTGATTGAAAACCTAAGACAAAATAAAAGTGCCGGTTCAAATTAAACCGGACAGGAGAAAAGTATTACTGTGCATATTCAAAATGGCGGCTTATGAAGGGGCCTAATGGTATAAGGATAATTATGTCCTGGTTAGTTAAGCCGCCATAGGTTCTATAAGTCGTTAGCACTATTTAAACCAACAGGGGTGGTTCAGATTATTAATTGAGCATTACTTCCTTAAAGCCGGCGATCGGAGTCGCATGACTAGATAAATCTAACAAAGTATGGATTTTGCCTAAGTGTTGTACAAACAGGTTTCACAATTCGCAGCAGTTATTTTGTATCAAACAAAGGTTCAGAAAAGAAAAATTACTAGACCTAAAAACAGGGCGTAGAGGAGTTCATGTGCTATAATAGGGTTTTCTTACATGGAAAGGAGATCTATTGATAACCAAAATGGATGTGGAACACGAACCGCATAAGGTCTATGGGGTTTTTTGGATCGAAAGAAGCCATGGCAAGAAGAAGACAAGAACTTGGATGAACTGTGCCCGGTACATAGGAACACGCTAGCCCTAGTGTAAATCTATGGCGCGGAAAGGGGAAGTACTTACTGCAGAAGATCTATGGAGGAGGAATGTTGTCGTTCTCTGGTCAACGTTAGGTCGATGCAGCGGCAAAGCTCGATGGAGACGAGGTGCGCTGTGGTGACGGCGGCGGAGCTCCAGTAACAGATGGGGGTGAGAGGAAGAAGATGCAGAATGGGGAGAATGAGAAGAGACCTAATCGGGTCTATTTATAAGGAAAAGACTGTTAAGTGGGTGCAAAAAACGAGGAGGCCAGAAAACATAGTTATCCAAATACAAGGATGCCTCGATTTTTGGATGGTCATTAAGACAAAGATCCGTTGAGATACATTGGACGAACCGCGTATTTATGGCAGGTGACGTCATGGCGGGTTACCACAAATTCAAAGGATGACGTCATGGCGGGTTACAAAAAGCTTCATAAGCAAGGAGCAGAAGATTTTTTTTAAGTATCGAAGATTGACATGAACCAGTTCAAATCAATCTGGGGCCTAATGTTGGGGATATAACTATTAGGTATGACCCGCCCAGGAGGGTTCGGGTTATACCTATGAGTATTCTTGAAGCCCAAGACCAAGGTTGAGATGGCGGTTCAGTAGGGCCCAAAGCCCATAGGCGACTTAAGGACAGTAGTGATAAACCGCCATGTATGCGTGACTTGTGTTGTAAGACAAGAAATATTAAGAGACCGAGCCGGACACTGTTTATAAGCCGGCCGGGACTCTATAGAGCCGCGGGGCGTCGGCCTCTGTATATAAAGGGACGAGCCGGTGGCGGTTCAGGGCAATTAACATCAACTCGAGAGCTAGGTCAAACGATTTGCTCCCTGGTTATCGAGATATAAGCAATCCCACTCAAAACTGGACCGTATGATTTTACCTTCACCATAAGGGGCCGAACCAGTATAAACCTCGTGTCATTTGTCACGATTAACCCCTTCAAGCTTCCTAGTTGCGATGGCTCCACGAATAAGTCATTTCCCTAGGACATCTGTCATGACAATTCCACGACACTATGCCTTGTTTCCTATCATTGCAATACCATTTACGCTCACTTTTATCATTAGTTACCTTTCTGTTTTTATATTTTCAGATTACAAAAACCTATATCTACTATCCATATTGCACGTGTATCACCATCTCTTCGCTGAAATAGTGCACCTATACAATTTACCATTGTATTGGGTGTGTTGGGGACACAAGAGACTCTTTGTTATTTGGTTGCAGGGTTGCTTGAGAGAGACCATCTTCATCCTACGCCTCCCACGGATTGATAAACCTTAGCTCATCCACTTGAGGGAAATTTGCTACAGTCCTACAAACCTTTGCACTTGGATGCCCAAAAACGTCTACAAGAAGAAGGTTGTGTAGTAGACATCAAGCTCTTTTCTGGCGCCGTTGCCGGGGAGGCTAGGTAAGCGGCACCCACACCCCGTCATCTAAGCTCTTTTCTGGCACCGTTGCCGGGGAGGTGAGCGCTTGAAGGTGTATCTTTAGATCTTGCAATCAAATCTTTTTGTTTCTTGTTTTATCACTAGTTTAGTTTATAAAAGAAAATTTCAAAAAATGGAATTGAGTTTGTCTCATACGCTTCATATTTTTAATATTTCGTGAGTATGATGAAAAGGAAAATTGTGCTCAAGTGCTAGCAGAAGAATGCATTAAAATGTTTGGTACTAGATCTTTGTATGATGAGCATGATTGCAATTTTGTTAGTATGAATTCCTTGAATATCCATGATGCTTGATATGCAAAGCCACAAGTTTGGGGATTCTATGTTTGATGAATATGAAAGTGGATTTGGAAGAGTGTCAACTTTATTTAGTGATTATTCCACTATTTCGGAAGAGGTTCCAATTGATTATGAGAACAAAGTTGCTATCTATGATGATTATTGTGATGACTTGTATGCTATTAAGAATAATGATAACCATGAAACTTGTCATCATGATTTTAATTTTCAATTGGATTATGCCGCACATGATAATTATTATGTTGAGTTTGCTCCCACTACTATTCATGAGAAGAAATTTGCTTATGTGGAGAGTAGTAAATTTTCTATGCTTGTAAATCATGAAAAGAATACTTTAGGTGATGGTTATATTATTGAATTCATTCATGATGCTACTGAACATTATTATGAGGGAAGAATATATGCTTGTAGAAATTTCAATAATATCAAGTTTCCTCTCTATGTGCTTAAAATCTTGAAGCTATGCTTGTGTTACCTTCCTATGCTAGTTGATTATTGTTCCCACAAGTTGTTTGCTCACAAAATCCCTATGCATAGGAACAGTGTTAGACTTAAATGTGCTAGTCATATGCTTCATGATGCTCCCATTATGTTTCAATTCTTATCTTTTATGTGAGCATCATTGTAATCATCATGCCTAGCTAAAAAGTCATTAAAGAGAAGCGCTTGTTGGGAGACAACCCAATATTTACCCTTAATGTTTTTGTGTGTTCACATTATTATTCTACTGTAGTAATCATGTTTTATAGCTTTTGTTTCAATAAAGTCACAAGTAAGACCTTTAGGATAGCTTACGGTGATAGTTGGGTTGATCCTCCTGAAAATCAGAAACTTTTGCACCCAGTAAATTAGTTTTTTTAATTCACAGAAACGTGCTTATGATATGATTCTTTTTGCTATGGATTGGTACACAAATTTATTAGGACTTCCTAATTTGGTAGGATTTTTGGAGTTCCATAAGTATACGTTTGATACAGATTACTGCTGACTGTTCTGTTTTTGACAGATTCTGTTTTCTATATGTTGTTTACTTATTTTGATGAATCTATGAGTAGTATCGGAGTGTATGAACCATATAGAAGTTACAATACAGTAGATATTACACCAATATAAATTTAGAATGAGTTCATTACAGTACCTAAGTGGTGGTTTTATTTTCTTATACTAACAGAGCTTACGAGTTTTCTGTTAAGTTTTGTGTTGTGAAGTTTTCAAGTTTTGGGTAAAGATTCGATGGACTCTGGAATAAGGAGTGGCAAGAGCCTAAGCTTGGGGATGCCCAAGGCACCCCAAGGTAATATTCAAGGACAACCAAGAGCCCAAGCTTGGGGATGCCCCGGAAGGCATCCTCTCTTTCGTCTTCGTTCATCGGTGACTTTACTTGGAGCTATATTTTTATTCACCACATGATATGTGTTTTGCTTGGAGCATAATTTTCTTGTGTTAGTTTTTTCTTTCTGTTATTTAGAATAATGTTCTGCATATTTAGTTTCAATAAAAATGTCAAGGATAGCCTTTACCATGCTTATTTTGCTAGTATACATGTTGCTGTCTGAAAACTGAAAGTTTACCGCTGTTGCAAAAATTCCCTAGAAAAGTCAGAGAATGATATAATGTTGAAACTTTTTGCATATTGAGCTCTGATAAATCTTATACAGCGTAGTTTTTTTCTCATAATTTTTGGAGTTAGGGAAGTATGATGAATCTTGCATTCTTTACAGACTGTACTGTTTTGGCAGATTGTTGTTATGTTTTGTTTGCATCTGTTTGCTTGTTTAATGATTCTATTTGAGGATAGGGGTATTAAATATGCAGAGGCATTTAGTATGAAATGTTGAATAATAATTTTAGTGATTTGTTACAGTAGAAAATGATAAGGTTTTTGCATTGGTTTATACTAACCTATCTCACGAGTTCTTGTTGAGTTTGGTGTGGATGAAGCTTTTCAGAAATAGAGAAGCCGTGATATGAGAGGGATTAAGGAGACACAAAAGTTCAAGCTTGGGGATGCCCAAGGCACCCCAAGATAATATTTCAAGAAGTCTCAAGCAGCTGAGCTTGGGGATGCCCCGTTAGGCATCCCACCTTTCTTCTTCAATAACTATCGGTTAGTACCGGTTGAACCAAAGTTTTTGCTTCTCCACATGACTTGTGCTATCCTTGCAATGTCATTTTATTTTGTTTTGCTTGCTATTTGAATACAAACCAAGATCTGAAATTCTTTAATGAGAGAGAGTCTTCACATAGTTACATAATTATTTAGCTACTCATTGATCTTCACTTATATCTTTTTGGAGTAGTGTGTCATTTACTCGTGTGCTTCACTTGCATCCTATTAGTAAATGGTTGAATGAGTTGATTGTCATAAATCTGAAATTATATATGTCTCATTTGCTTATCCCATGGGGAGTAATGACTTCACATCTAAGAAGTAGAGGTTGTAAATTTATTGAAGGTTAGCAAGCATTGTATAGGTTATTTGAACAATTCATGAAAGAATATTGAAGGAAGAGAGATTTCACATATAAATATACTATCTTAGACATATTTAATAATTGTGAGCACTCATTAAGTATGACATGCTAAAGAGTTGATGTTGTACAAGGAAGACAACGTAGGCCCAGTTCTTTTGCCAGAATCTGGGGATTCTCCCAGAATCCAACCCCTACCCAGCTTCTCCCAGAATCTTTGAGCCACATTTGTTTTACAATCCTATCTAATTAGACTTTAACTAGATAGGATTGTAAAACAAATGGGGCTCAAAGATTCTGGGAGAAGCTGGGTAGGGGTCGGATTCTGGCAAAAGAACTGGGCCGTAATGGGTTATGTTTTCTCACATCTCAGTTAAAGTATATTGTCATGGATCATTCAAACATGTTGAGCTTGCATTTCCCCCTCATGCTAGCCAAATTCCTTGCACCAAGTAGAGATACTACTTGTGCTTCCAAATATCCTTAAACCCAGTTTTGCCATGAGAGTCCACCATACCTACATATGGATTGAGTAAGATCCTTCAAGTAAGTTGTCATCGGTGCAAGCAATAAAAATTGCTCTCTAAATATGCATGATTTATTAGTGTGAAGAAAATAAGCTTTATACAATCTTGTTATGGAAGCAGTAAAAGCGACTAACTACATAATAAAGGTCCATATACAAGTGGCAATATAAAGTGACATTCTTTTGCATTAAGATTTTGTGCATCTAACCATAAAAGCGCATGACAACCTCTGCTTCCCTCTGCGAAGGGCCTATCTTTAACTTTATGTCTTATACTTTATGCAAGAGTCAAGGTGATCTTCACCTTTCCCTTTTTAATTTTATCCTTTGGCAAGCACCTCGTGTTGGAAAGATCTTGATATATATATATATATATATATATATATATATATATATATATATATATATATCCAATTGGATGTAAGTTAGTATGAACTATTATTGTTGACATCACCCAAAGGTGAATACGTTGGGAGGCAACACTATAAGCCCCTATCTTTCTCAGCGTCCGATTAAAACTCCATAACCATAAGTATTGCGTGAGTGTTACCAATTCTAGAAGACTATATGATAGTTGAGTATGTGGAGTTTGCTAAATCAAAGCTCTGACATAGACCCTTCCTGAAAATAAGATGAATTGTAATTGTTTGATGACTGAGAATGAAGTTTGCTAGTTTTCAAGAAAGTTTATGGTCTATGCTTCAACATGTGAATTGATTGTTACTTGTTCGTGAGAAGTTTTATGAGATGAACTATTGTTATGACATATAATCATGCTAGAAAAGGTGTTTGAAATTATCATTGATCAAACTTGTGCACCTGCTAGCATTCACACTTCATAAATTCTTTCTTTTATCATTTACCTACTCGAGGACAAGCAGGAATTAAGCTTGGCGATTGAGGGAGTCATGGACTAGGGGGTGTCCGGATGGCCGGACTATGACCTTTGACCGGACTCCCGGACTATGAAGATACAAGATTGAAGACTTTGTCCCGTGTCCGGATAGGGACTTTCCTTGGCGTGGAAGGCAAGCTTGGCGATACGATATGAAGATCTCCTCCCATTGTAACCGACTCTGTGTAACCCTAGCCCTCTCCGGTGCCTATATAAACCGGAGAGTTTTAGTCCGTAGGACGAACAACAATCATACCATAGGCTAGATTCTAGGGTTTAGCCTCTTTGATCTCGCGGTAGATCAACTCTTGTACTACCCATATCACCAATATTAATCAAGCAGGAGTAGGGTTTTACCTCCACCGAGAGGGCCCGAACCTGGGTAAATATATCGTGTCCCTTGTCTCCTGTTACCATCTGCCTAGACGCATAGTTCGGGACCCCCTACCCGAGATCCGCCGGTTTTGACACCGACATTGGTGCTTTCATTGAGAATTCCTCTGTGTCATCGCCTTTAGGCCCGATGGCTTCTTCGATCGTCAACCACGACGCGGTCCAGGGTGAGACTTTTCTCCCCGGATAGATCTTCGTATTCGGCGGCTTCGCACTGCGGGCCAACTCGCTTGGCCATCTGGAGCAGATCGGAAGCTACGCCCCTGGCTATCAGGTCAGGTTTGGAAGCCTAAACTACACTGCCGACATCCACGGGGACTTGATCTTTGATGGATTCGAGTCGTGGCCGAGCCAGCCGCACTGTCTCGATGGGCATGATCTAGCTCTGCCGCCGGACAGCGCCCAGAGTGCCGCTCAGGTGTCCGCTCCGACCATTAGCTCGGAGCCAACTGCGCTAGTCAGGGACGGACGGTTGGATGCCGCCCCGGAAGTCGCAATCTCTACGGCGATAGAGCCAAATACCAGCCTAGTCCTTTGCAAGGCCTGTGACTCCAAGGTGCCGGACTCCGTTCCGGACTCCGAATATTCTGCACCCCTTCCGATCGAACCCGACTGGGCTCCGATCATGGAGTTCACCGCCGCGGACGTCTTTCAGCACTCGCCCTTTGGCGATATCCTGGATTCACTAAAGTCTCTCTCTTTGTCAGGAGAGCCCTGGCCGGACTATGGTCAGCAGGGTTGGGATGCGGACGACGAGGAAATTCGAAGCCCACCCACCACCCACTTTGTAGCCACTATCGACGATCTAACCGACATGCTCGACTTTGACTCCGAAGACATCGACGGTATGGACGCCAATGCGGGAGACGACCAAGAACCAGCACCTATAGGGCACTGAAAGGCCACCTCTTCATATGACATATACATGGTGGACACCCCCAAAGCAGGGGACGACGATGAAAAAGCGGAGGATGACCCCTCCAAGAAGCAACCCAAGCGCCGACGTCAGCGGCGCCGCTCTAAATCCCGCCAAAGCAAGAAGGGCGAATCCGGCACCGAAGACATCAACACCCCGGACAGTGCCGAAGACAACCCCCTTCAGTAGGATTCAGCACGGGAGGACGAAGGAGCCAGCCCTCATGAGAGAGCGGCAGGCACAGAGGTCGAGGAAGACAATTATATGCCTCCCTCTGAAGACGAGGCAAGCCTCGACGACGACGAATTCGTCGTGCCAGAGGATCCCATCGAACAAGAGCGTTTCAAACGCAGGCTTATGACCACAGCAAGCAGCCTCAAGAAAAAATAGCAGCAGCTTAAAGCTGACCAAGATCTGCTAGCCGACAGATGGACTGAAGTCCTGGCGGCCAAAGAGTATATACTCGAGCGCCCCTCCAAAAGTTACCCAAAGCGCAGGCTGCTACCCCAACTAGAGGAGGAAGCAACTAAACCTACATCACCAGCGTACGATGCGCCCGATCGGCCACCCCGTCGCCGCGACAGAGAGGCCTTTCGGCCCCCAATCCAAGCTACACCCCGGCGCCGCTCTAAAAATACCAAAGCACGGGGAAACGCAACAGACCTGCGAGATATATTGGAGGGTAAGGCAAGGCAAACCAGATTGATCTACGGATCGCGTGGGCGCCCCACATCACCGGACGATTACCGTCACGCCAGATATGATAAATACGGCCAGGACAAATACAACAGACAAAGCTCATCCGAGCTACGTCGCGATATAGCCCAGTACAGGGGCGCCGCACACCCACTGTGCTTCACAGACGAAGTAATGGATCATCAGATCCCCGAGGGTTTTAAACCCATAAACATCGAATCATACGATGGCACAACTGATCCCGCGGTATGGATCGAGGATTATCTCCTTCATATCCACATGGCCCGTGGTGACGATCTACACGCCATCAAATACCTCCTGCTCAAGCTTAAAGGACCAGCTCGGCATTGGCTTAACAGCCTGCCAGTAGAGTCAATAAGTTGCTGGGAGGACCTGGAATCCGCATTCCTCGATAACTTCCAGGGCACTTATGTGCGACCACCAGACGCCGATGACCTAAGCCACATAATCCAGCAGCTAGAGGAATCGGCCAGACAATTCTGGACACGGTTCCTAACCAAGAAAAATCAAATAGTCGACTGTCCGGATGCCGAGGCCCTTGTAGCCTTCAGGCACAACATCCGAGACGAATGGCTTGCCCGGCACCTAGGACAGGAAAAGCCGAAATCTATGGCAGCCCTCACGACACTCATGACCCGCTTTTGCGCGGGCGAAGACAGCTGGCTAGCTCATAGCAATAACATAACCAAGAGCCCTGGCAATTCGGATACGAAGGACAACAATGGCAGGTCACGTCGCAACAAGCACAAGCGCCGCATTAATGGCGACAATACCGAAGATACGGCAGTCAATGCCGGATTCAGAGGATGTAAACCCGGTAAGCGGAAGAAGCCATTCAAAAGAAACCCTCCGGGCCCATCCAACTTAGACCGGATACTCGATCGCTCGTGCCAGATACACGGCACCCCCGAACAACCAGCCAACCACACCAACAGGGATTGTTGGGTGTTCAACTAGGCAGGCAAGTTAAGTGTCGAAACCAGAGACAACGGGCTGCGTAGCGATGACGAGGAGGAGCCCCGGCCGCCGAACAACAGAGGACAGAAGGGCTTCCCCCCGCAAGTGCGAACGGTGAACATGATATACGCAACCCACATCCCCAAAAGGGAGCGGAAGCGTGCCCTCAAGGATGTCTATGCGTTGGAGCCAGTCGCCCCAAAGTTTAACCCATGGTCCTCCTGCCCGATCACTTTTGATCGAAGGGACCACCCCACTAGCATCCGTCACGGCGGATTCGCCGCGTTGGTCCTAGACCCAATCATTGACGGATTTCACCTCACTAGAGTCCTCATGGATGGCGGCAGCAGCCTGAACCTGCTTTATCATGATACAGTGCGAAAAATGGGTATAGAGCCGTCAAGGATTAAAACCACAAAGACGGCCTTTAAAGGCGTCATACCAGGTGTAGAAGCCAGCTGTATAGGCTCGGTTACACTTGAAGTGGTCTTCGGATCCCCGGATAATTTCCAAAGCAAAGAGTTAATCTTCGACATAGTCCCATTCCGCAGTGGCTATCATGCCCTGCTCGGACGAACCGCATTTGCAAAATTCAATGCGGTGCCGCACTACGCATATCTCAAGCTCAAGATGCCAGGCCCTCGCGGAGTCATCACGGTAAATGGAAACACCGAACGCTCTCTCCGAATGGAGGAGCACACAGTGGCCCTGGCGGCGGAAGTACAGAGTAGCCTCCCAAGGCAACTCTCCGATCCGAGTGTCAAACGTCCGGACAACGTCAAGCGCGCCCGAAGCAACCTACAACAGCACCGACCGGCACGATCCGAGCAAGCATAGCAGTGCGGCCCCAACCCCAGCCCTCGCCAGATGGTGCTATAGGTACCACGCGTACATAATTACGCTTTGAAAATACCATGGGCATAAGGGGAGGGGCACAACTACGGCACGCCCGGAATGCGGCTCAACCGCACTTAGGGGCTCCCTATTTCGCTGTTTTCTTTTTTTATTTTTATATATACTTTCAGGACCCAACTATCCGGAAGGCCTGTCCAGCGATAAACTCGCCGAACACACGATGCAACAGCCAGGGCGCGAACAAGCTGCGTCGTATGTCCAGGTGGTCTCTATAACGAGCTAAATACCCATTTTGCTTAAATTACGCAGCTTGCCCATGGAGGGGGACATGTCAAATAATCCCATCCCTTGCTTATCGCACTATTTGTATCGTTCTGCTTTCATAGCAGCTCTTTTTTAATAAACAATACATAGCTCTTATCTATTATTGTATTCATCTATTTTTATACAAATATGTTCAGTCATGACATTAGGCAACGTACACTTTGGTACGGCCAATACACCAGGGGCTTAAGCACCCCATAACATGGTGTGAGAAGACCGAACACTCTCATGAGTGCGGCACCCCGAACTTATAGCACTATATGCATCGGCTCCGAATCATGTCTTGGGTCAATAGTTGGGTTTGCCCGGCTCCCATGTTTTGGTACCTTACGTTCCGCAATGTTGGCTAAGGTAGCGCTGGGAGAACTACTGCGATTGTGCCCCAGTTGAGCTGGGTTAACACCTCAGTAGAGAAAGCTAAAACTACTGTCATGATAGTGCGAGAGACCGGACGCTGTTCGCGAGGTTTTTCGAGTCATTAAAGACTTATGCCGCTTAGAGCGAGGAGCCGAATTTACCTGGCCAAGGCATGGATAGCGCCCCGAACTCGGTCTTCTGAATACTAGGGGATTTGCCGAAATTTAAAATTATAGAATTCTATGGCTAAGTGAGAGTGATAAAGCATTATAAGTCCAATGGCCTGGTTCGTCGTGCTGAGCGCCTCCCTAGATGGACCCAAGAATGGGAACAAGAGCGCTCAGGTTTATCCCGAACACCCCAGCACTCATGGCATGGGGGTAGAAGCCGACGACTTGCATCTCTCAGATTTAATAAACGGCCGCACAGAAGGTAATATTTTAAATTAACAAGTGTTGCTTAGCACATATGAACAAAGTTTTCAGCGCACAGGATAAAAACATGCGAGTCTACTCAAAAATTACATCTTTGGAGCACTCACCCGCTATAATGCGGGCACCCTTCAGGACGCCCTTATAATACATCTTGGGCGTGCAATACTCCTTGCCCGGCAGTGGCGGGTCCGTCACAAGCTTCTCAGCATCCATCTTTCCCCACTGCACTTTAGCACGGGCAAGGGCCCGACGGGCACCCTCAATACAGGCGGAGTGCTTGATGACTTCAATCCATGGACAGGCGTCCACCAGCCGCCGCACCAGACCGAAGTAGCTCCCAGGTATGGCTTCCTTAGGCCACAGCCGAATTATGAGACCCTTCATGGCCTGTTCGGCCACCCTGTGAAGCTCGACCAGCTGCTTCAGCTGGTCGCTAAGGGGCACCGGATGTCCGGCCTCAGCATACTGAGACCAGAATACCTTCTCCGTCGAGCTTCCTTCCTCGGCCCGGTAGAATGCGGCAGCATCGGACACACTGCGGGGCAGATCTGCGAATGCTCCTGGAGAGCTCCAGATTCGGGTAAGTAACAAGTAATTCACTTTCACGTGCTTGCTTTGCATGAAGAAAGCCTTACCCGCCGCTATCTTCTTTATCGCCTCAATTTCCTGGAAGGCTCTTTGAGCCTTGGCCTTGGCGGTTTTGGCACTCTCAAGAGCCGAGGCGAGCTCGGACTCTCGAATCTTCGAGTCACGCTCCAAACTCTCATACTTTTCCACGAGAGCCTGGAGCTCTTGGTGCACCTCCGCCACCCACGCCTCCTGCCTATTTCACTTGGTGAGCTCCAAGGCCGCATTGCTTTCGGCCTTGCACACCGCCTCCTTCAGGGCCGCCACCTCATTCGTGGCCCCTGTAATACCCACGTTATTCCTGTCATTTTTTGCAACCAAATCCTTTTCTATAAGGTACTACTTCAATAAGGTACTACTTACCTTCCTTGTCCTCGAGCTGCTTCTTGGCAAGGCCGAGCGCATTCTCAGACCGCTCGAGGCTCTGCTTCAATGCACTAACCTCCGCAGTCAGTGCGGCAGAGGTCAGCAGCGAAGCCTGCATTCCCATATTGACATATTTCTGTTAGACTCCTGTGTATATCTTTTAAGATCCTCAGCTTGCCTTTTCTTTCCGAACACCAAACTGAGCATCAGGGGCTACTGTCTATGCGGTACCATTTTTACATATCTTAAATTACTTACCTCAAAGCCTGTTAGAAGGCTCGTACAGGCTTCAGTCAGCCCGCTCTTGGCGGACTGAACTTTCTGGATCACCGCACTCATAACAGTGCGGTGCTCCTCGTCGATTGAGGCGCCGTTAAGCGCCTCCAGCAAATTATCCGGCGCCTCCGGTTGGACGGAGGCACTGGCGTTGTAGTCTCGCCCTTCTCACGAAGGGGCCGCCCACCGGACTTCAGAACCACGGCAGGTTCCGGTACGGAGTCCGGCACAGGGCCGGACTTGGAACCCTCGGGAGTTCCGCCCTATTTTCGCCCAAAGTCCGGAAGGTCGCCTTGCGGCGCCTCCAGGACCACCTATTCCCGGCTGGGCCCCTTCTGGGACCCCACCTCGGCGTCGTCTGCGTCACGAGGGGAGGAGGCGGTTGGAAGGGAAGTGCTATTCACATCCGACGAACCCAGGGACCCGCTCGATGCAGCAGGGAGATCATCCCTGGGCGGGCTACAGGGTTGTATTCGGTGTTAGAAGACACTATGCGACAAAAAGAAAAATCATGAGTTATTATGAAATTCGGACACTTACGATCTCGCAAGGGGCTTGGCCCTCGAGGGTCACTCCTCTTCGTCGTCGTTAGCATTAGTGGAGTAGTCCGGAGGAAGGGTCCTTCCCTTTTTCGACCCTCCGGCCTCCCCAGTTGGGGAGGCCTTCCTTTTCTTCTCTCCCCTTGTTGGGGGAGAAGCCTCTTTCTTCTCCTCCTCGTCTTCATGGGAGGAGTATGCCTCGGAGTCATCGGATGATGAGTCTGATAACATCTAACGACGGGAACTCTTTCGGGTTCCCGCGGCCGTTTTCTCGTCCTTCTTCTCCGGCACCACGTGAGGTGCCGGAGCCAGCAGCCCCGTCAATCGGGCGCCCGCTGGGTCTTCTGGTAAGGGACCCGGACAGTTAACCTGCCCGGACTTCTTCAGCCATTTCTGTCAAAGGCGAGGCGAGATGTGTGGGCTTGGGCGCTGGAGCTTGAGTACGGAGGGGGGGATAAGCAGAGGAAGAAGGCGTAAATGGAAAGGGTAGATCCTTATCCCCTTATATGGGCGGCCGAAACTACGAGCCCCCACCGGCCTGATAAAACTCGCTTATCCCCCAAGTGCCACGGTTAATGGCGCGGTTGGGTTACCCACGCCCGTATTGATGAGAATCCCGGAATAAGGGGACACGATCTCTGCTTCGACAAGACGTGCCAAGGAAACCGCCTCGCTAAACACGCTGAGGTGGAACAGTGAAACGATTCGAATGAAGGCTTGACTGCGGCGTGATGTCACGTTGCGGAATACGTCAGCAGATTAGATTTGTGCAGCTATTATTCTCTCTACGGTGGTACGTGGAACTTATTTTTGCAGAGCCGGACACTATCCTTGTGTTCAACATCTTCTATGAAGTATTCAGAGGAGGAACCCGCCTTGCAACACCGAAGACAATTTGCACGCCGGACTCGTCATTGAAGCCAGGTTCAGGGGCTACTGAGGGAGTCATGGACTAGGGGGTGTCCGAATGGCCGGACTATGACCTTTGGCCGGACTCCCGGACTATGAAGATACAAGATTGAAGACTTCGTCCCGTGTCCGGATAGGGACTTTCCTTGGCGTGGAATGCAAGCTTGGTGATACGATATGAAGATCTCCTCCCATTGTAACTGACTCTGTGTAACCCTAGCCCTCTCCGGTGCCTATATAAACCGGAGAGTTTTAGTCCGTAGGACGAACAACAATCATACCATAGGCTAGATTCTAGGGTTTAGCCTCTCTGATCTCGCGGTAGATCAACTCTTGTACTACCCATATCATCAATATTAATCAAGCAGGAGTAGGGTTTTACCTCCACCGAGAGGGCCCGAACCTGGGTAAAAACATCGTGTCCCTTGTCTCCTGTTACCATCCGCCTAGACGCACAGTTCGGGACCCCCTACCCGAGATCCGCCGGTTTTGACACCGACAGCGATGCTGATACGTCTCCAACGTATCTATAATTTATGAAGTATTCATGCTATATTATTATCTGTTTTGAATGTTTATGGGATTTATTATACACTTATATATTACCTTTGGGACTAACCTATTCACCAGAGGCCCAGCCCATATTGTTGTTTTATTACCTATTTCAGTATTTCGGAGAAAAGGAATATCAAACGAAGTCCAGACGAAAATGAAACCTTCGGGAGCGTGATTTTTGGAACGAACGTGATCCAGGAGACTTGGAGTTGAAGTAAAGGAAGCTTCGAGGTGGCCACGAGGGTAGGGGCGCGCCCACCCCCCTGGGCGCGCCCCCTGTCTTGTGGGCCCCTCGAGGCTCCCCCAATCGACTTCTTTCGCGTATATATTCCCATATACCCTAAAACCATCGAAGAACAAGATAGATCAGGAGTTCCGCCGCCGCAAGCCTCTGTAGCCACCAAAAACCTCTCGGAAGCCCGTTCTGGCACCCTGCCGGAGGGGGGATCCCTCACCGGTGGCCATCTTCACCATCCCGACGCTCTCCATGATGAGGAGGGAGTAGTTCACCCTTGGGGCTGAGGGTATGTACCAGTAGCTATGTGTTTGATCTCTCTCTCTCTCGTGTCCTCTCTATGATATGATCCTGATGTATCGCGAGATTTGCTATTATAGTTGGATCTTATGATGTTTCTCCCCCTCTACTCTCTTGTAATGGATTGAGTTTTTCCTTTGAAGTTATCTTATCGTATTGAGTCTTTAAGGATTTGAGAACACTTGATGTATGTCTTGCCGTGCTTATCTGTGGTGACAATGGGATATCACGTGATCCACTTGATGTATGTTTTGGTGATCAACTTGCAGGTTCCGCCCATGAAACTATGCATAGGGGTTGGCACACGTTTTCGTCTTGACTCTCTGGTAGAAACTTTGGGGCACTCTTTGAAGTACTTTGTGTCGGTTGAATAGATGAATCTGAGATTGTCTGATGCATATCGTATAATCATGCCCACGTATACTTGAGGTGACAATGGAGTATCTAGGTGACATTAGGGTTTTCTTTGATTTGTGTCTTAAGGTGTTATTCTAGTATGAACTCTATGATAGATCGAACGGAAAGAATAGCTTCGTGTTATTTTACTACGGACTCTTGAATAGATAGAACAGAAAGGATAACTTTGAGGTGGTTTCTTACCCTACCATAATCTCTTCGTTTGTTCTCCGCTATTAGTGGCTTTGGAGTGACTCTTTGTTGCATGTTGAGGGATAGTTATATGATCCAATTATGTTATTATTGTTGAGAGAACTTGCACTAGTGAAAGTATGAACCCTATGCCTTGTTTCCTATCATTGCAACACCGTTTACGCTCACTTTTATCATTAGTTACCTTGCTGTTTTTATATTTTCATATTACAAAAACCTATATATACTATCCATATTGCACTTGTATCACCATCTCTTCGCCGAACTAGTGCACCTATACAATTTACCATTGTATTAGGTGTGATGGGGACACAAGAGACTCTTTGTTATTTGGTTGCAGGGTTGCTTGAGAGAGACCATCTTCATCGTATGCCTCCCACGGATTGATAAACCTTAGGTCATCCACTTGAGGGAAATTTGCTACTGTCCTACAAACCTCTGCACTTGGAGGCCCAACAACGTCTACAAGAAGAAGGTTATGAAGTAGACATCAGTCCACACTTTGTTCTCATACATGGATCCCATCTCAGATTTCATGGCCTCAAGCCATTTTGCGGAATCTGGTCTCATCATCGCTTCCTCATAGTTCATAGGTTCACCATGGTTTAGTAACATGACTTCCAGAAAAGGATTATTGTACCACTCTGGTGCGGATCTTACTCTGGAAGACCTACGAGGTTCGGTAGCAACTTGATCTGAAGTTTAATGATCATCATCATTAACTTCCTCACTAATTGGTGTAGGAATCACTGGAACTGATTTCTGTGATGAACTACTTTCCAATAAGGGTGAAGGTACAATTACCTCATCAAGTTCTATTTTCCTCCCACTCACTTCTTTTGAGAGAAACTCCTTCTCTAGAAAGGATCCATTCTTTGCAACAAAGATTTTGCCTTCGGACCTGTGATAGAAGGTGTACCCAACAGTTTCCTTTGGGTATCCTATGAAGGCGCACTTCTCTGATTTGGGTTCGAGCTTATCAGGTTGAAGCTTTTTCGCATAAGCATCGCAGCCCCAAACTTTAAAAAACGACACCTTTGGTTTCTTGCCAAACCACAGTTCATAAGGCGTTGTCTCAATAGATTTTGATGGTGCCCTATTTAGATCGCAATATATCCAATAAAGTACGGTTACGACATTCGGACACACCATTTTGCTGTGGTGTTCCAGGTGGCGTTAGTTGTTGTTTCAAATGAAGACCAAACTCGTAACTCAAATATTCTACTCCATGATCAGATCGTACAAACTTTATTTTCTTGTTACGATGATTTTCCACTTCACTCTGAAATTCTTTGAACTTTTCAAATGTCTCAGACTTATGTTTCATTAAGTAGATATAACCATATCTGCTCAAATCATCTATGAAGGTAAGAAAATAACGATACCCGCCTCGAGCCTCAACACTCATTGGACCGCATACATCGGTATGTACTATTTCCAATAAGTCAGTAGCTCGTTCCATTGTTCCGGATCGGAGTTTTAGTCATCTTGCCCATAAGGCACGCTTCGCAAGCACCAAGTGATTCCAAAAGTCCATCAGCATGGAGTTTCTTCATGCGCTTTACACCGATATGACCCAAACGGCAGTGCCACAAATAAGTTGCACTATCATTATCAACTTTGCAACTTTTGGCTTCATATTATGAATATGTGTATCATCACTATCGAGATTCAACAAAAATACACCACTCAGCAAGGGTGCATGCCCATAAAAGATATTACTCATATAAATAGAACAACCATTATTCTCTGATTTAAATGAATAACCGTCTCGCATCAAACAAGATCCAGATATAATGTTCATGCTTAACGCTGGCACCAAATAACAATTATTTAGGTCTAAAACTAATCACGATGGTAGATGTAGAGGTAGCATGCCGATGGCGATCACATCGACCTTGGAACCATTGCCCACGCGCATCCACCTTGCCCTTAGCCAATCTTCGTTTAATCCGTAGCCCCTGTTTCGAGTTGCAAATATGAGCAACAGAACCAGTATCAAATACTCAAGTGCTACTACGAGCATTAGTAAGGTACACATCAATAACATGTATATCAAATATACCTTTCACTTTTCCATCCTTCTTATCCGCCAAATACTTGGGGCAGTTCCGCTTCCAGTGACCAGTCCCTTTGCAGTAGAAGCACTCAATTTCAGGCTTAGGTCCAGACTTGGGTTTCTTCTCTTGAGCAGCTACTTTCTTGTCGTTCTTCTTGAAGTTCCCCTTCTTCCCTTTGCCCTTTTTCTTCAAACTAGTGGTCTTGTTGACCATCAACACTTCATGCTCCTTCTTGATTTCTACCTCCGCAACCTTTAGCATCGCGAAGAGCTCGGGAATAGTCTTGTTCATCCCTTGCATATTATAGTTCATCATGAAGCCTTTATAGCTTGGTGGCAATGATTGAAGAACTCTGTCAATGACACTATCATCAGGAAGATTAACTCCCAGCCGAGTCAAGTGGTTATGGTACCCAGACATTCTGAGTATGAGTTCACTGACAGAACTATTCTCCTCCATTTTTCAGCTATAGAACTTGTTGGAGAATTCATATCTCTCAACTCGGGCATTTGCTTGAATTATTAACTTTAACTCTTGGAACATCTCATATGCTCCATGACGTTCAAAACGTCTTTGAAGTCCCGATTCTAAGCCGTAAAGCATGGCACACTGAACTATCGAGTAGTCATCAGCTTTGCTCTGCCAGACATTCTTCACGTCATTAGTAGCATCTGCGGCAGGCCTGGCACCCAGTAGTGCTTCCAAGATGTAATTCTTCTATGCAGCAATGAGGATAACCCTCAAGTTACGGACCCAGTCTGTTTAGTTGTTGCCATCATCTTTCAACTTAGCTTTCTCTAGGAACGCATTAAAATTTAAAGGAACGGTGGCATGGGCCATTGATCTACAATAACATAGACATGCAAAATAACTATCAGGACTAAGTTCACGATAAATTAAAGTTCAATTAATCATATTACTTAAGAACTCCCACTTAGATAGACATCCCTCTAGTCATCTAAGTGATCATGTGATCCAAATCAACTAAACCATGTCCGATCATCACATGAGATGGAGTAGTTTTCAATGGTGAACATCACTATGTTGATTGATACGTCTCCAACGTATCTATAATTTATGAAGCATTCATGCTATTATCTTATCTATTTTGGATGTTTATGGGCTTTACTAAGCACTTTTTATTATTTTTGGGACTAACCTATTAACCGGAGGCCCAGCCCATATTGTTGTTTTCTTGCCTATTTCAGTGTTTCAAAGAAAAGGAATATCAAATGGAGTCCAAACGGAATGAAACCTTCGGGAAATTTTTTTTTGGAATAGAAGTATTCGAGGGAACTTGGAGTGCAAGCCAGGGAAGCTTCGAGGAGGCCACGAGATAGGGGGGCACGCCCACCCCCCCCCCCCGGGCGCGCCCTCCACCCTTGTGGGCCCCTTGTGGCTCCCCCGACCGACTTCTTTCACCTATATATTCCCATATACCCTAAAAACATCGAAGAACACAATAGATCGGGAGTTCCGCCGCAGCAAGCCTCTGTAGCCACCAAAAACCTCTCGGGAGCCTGTTCCGGCACCCTGTCGGAGGGGGGGTCCCTCACCGGTGGCCATCTTCATCATCCGGTGCTCTCCATGATGAGGAGGGAGTAGTTCACCCTCGAGGCGGAGGGTATATACCCGTAGCTATGTGTTGGATCTCTCTCTCATGTTCTCTCTATGGCACGATCTTGATGTATCGCGAGCTTTGCTATTATAGTTGGATCTTATGATGTTTCTCCCCCTCTACTCTCTTGTAATGGATTGAGTTTTCCCTTTGAAGTTATCTTATTGGATTGAGTCTTTAAGGATTTGAGAACACTTGATGTATGTCTTGTCGTGCTTATCTACGGTGACAATGGGATATCACGTGATCCACTTGATGTATGTTTTGGTGATCAACTTGTGGGTTCCGCCCATGAACCTATGCATAGAGGTTGGCACACGTTTTCATCTTGACTCTCCGGTAGAAACTTTGGAGCACTCTTTGAAGTACTTTGTGTTGGTTGAATAGATGAAACTGAGATTGTGTGATGCATATCATATAATCATGCCCATGGATACTTGAGGTGACAATGGAGTATCTAGGTGACATTAGGGTTTTCGTTGATTTGTGTCTTAAGGTGTTATTCTAGTATGAACTATATGATAGATTGAACGGAAAGAATAGCTTCATGTTATTTTACTACGAACTCTTGAATAGATAGAATAGAAAGGATAACTTTGAGGTGGTTTCATACCCTACCATAATCTCTTCATTTGTTCTCCGCTATTAGTGGCTTTGGAGTGACTCTTTGTTGCATGTTGAGGGATACTTATATGATCCAATTATGTTATTATTGTTGAGAGAATTTGCACTAGCGAAAGTATGAACCCTATGCCTTGTTTCCTACCATTGCAATACCGTTTACGCTCATTTTTATCATTAGTTACCTTGATGTTTTTATATTTTCAGATTACAAAAACCTATATCTACCATCCATATTGCACTTGTATCGCCATATCTTCGCCGAACTAGTGCACCTATACAATTTGCCACTATACTGCGTGTGTTGGGGACACAAGAGACTTTCTGTTATTTGGTTGCAGGGTTGTTTGAGAGAGACCACGTTCATCCTACGCCTCCCATGGATTGATAAACCTTAGGTCATCCAGTTGAGGGAAATTTGCTACTATCCTACAAACCTGTGCACTTGCAGGCCCAACAACGTCTACAAGAAGAAGGTTGTGTAGTAGACATCAAGCTATTTTTTGGCACCGTTGCCAGGGAGGTGAGTTCTTGAAGGTATATCTTTAGATCTTGCAATCTAATCTTTTTGTTTCTTGTTTTATCACTAGTGTAGTTTATAAAAGAAAACTAAAAATGGAGTTGATTTTGTCTCATACGCTTCATCTTTTTAATATCTTTCCTGAGTATGATGAAAAGGAAAATTGTGCTCAAGTGCTAGAAGAAGAATGCATTAAAATGCTTGGTACTAAATCTTTGAATGATGAGCATGATTGCAATGTTGTTAGTATGAATTCTTTTAATATCCATAGTACTAATGATGATTTCACTAGTTATGATGAAAATGTCTCCTATAAGCATGTCAATTTTTGTGGAGTGAATCGGGTTTGCAAGTACGCACCAAATAGGGAAGATAGATATTGCAAGAGGCATAAGCATTTAGAAACTAAATTGTTGCAAGAAAGTCTTGATGTTTGTGCTGAAAAATTCAATATTTTTCGCGATTCTTATGAACTTTGCAATGAACATGGTCATTTAAATCTCCAATGCAAATTGTTTCATGATCGAATCGTGTCCAAAAATTGTGATAGCTTGATTACCCTTGAGCATCATAAAGAGCTTAGTCTTCTTTTGGGGAATGAAGAAATCAAACGTATAACTGAGGGTATTCCAAAATTTAATCTTGATAGATTTCTTGATTTTGATCTAGAGTATATTTATATGTTTTGTGCGGTGAATTGCATTGAAAATCCTTATATTACCAATTACATACAGAAAAGAAAGCAAATAGAAGATGAAGAGAATACTAATGAAAGGGAAGAGACTTCCCATTATCCTCCTATTATTTCTCATGATGAATCAGGTGACGAGGAGGAGCTTTCTATTCAACCAATCCCATCAATAAGGAGCTCAAAGAAGAAGGTTGAACCCACACATAATGTGAAGAAGAAAAATAAAAGAAGGAGCAACAAAGGTAGAAAGGTATCCCTCCCAAATGATGTTGCTCCTACTACTCATTGTGATGATGATAATTGCTATACTATTGGTGATATCCATACTATTCATGATGAGAGTGATTATGCTTATGATATGAAAAGGCCCAAGCTTGGGGAAGCTATGTTTGATGAGGATGACATATTTGAGAATATATTTGTTGCAATTAATGTTTGTCCCAAGCTTAGGGATGTTATGTTTAATGAAGATGATATTTTCAGCATCCCAAGTTTTGATATGCAAAGTTGTCATGATGATAGCATGCCTCTTACCTATGATGATTATATTGATGAAAGTGGGTTTGGAAGGGTGTCAACTTTAGGAAGTAGTGATCCCACTATTTTGGAAGATGTTGAATCTTGTTGTGATGAATATGAAAGTGGATTTGGAAGAGTGTCAACTTTATTTAGTGATGATTCCACTATCTTGGAAGAGGTTTCAATCGATTATGATGAGAACAAAGTTGCTACCTATGATGATTATTGTGATGATACTTATGCTATAAAAAGTAGTGATGATTATATTTATAAAACTTGTCATGATTATGATTATCCTTTTTCTGAACATTACTCTTTTAATGTGGACACAATTTATAGTATTCAAGTCTTTTATGATACTCCCACTATTCCGAATGAGAAGAATTTTGCTTATGTGGAGAATAGTAAATTTTCTATGCTTGTAGATCATGAAAATAATGCTTTAGGTGCTGGTTATATTGTTGAATTCATTCATGATGCTACTGAACATTATTATGAGGGAGGAATATATGCTTGTAGAAATTGCAATAATATCAAGTTTCCTCTCTATGTGCTTAAAGTTTTAAAGTTTTGCTTGTTTTACCTTCCTATGCTAGTTGATTATTGTTCCCATAAGTTGTTTGCTCACAAAATCCCTATGCATAGGAAGTGGGTTAGACTTCAATGTGCTAGTCATACGCTTCATGATGCTCCCGTTATGTTTCAATTCTTATCTTTTGTGAGAGCATCATTGAAATGATCATGCCTAGCTAAAAGGCTTTAAAGAAAAGCGCTTGTTGGGAGACAACCCAATATTTACCCTTACTGTTTTTGTGTGTTCACATGATTATGATACTGTAGTAATCATGTTATATAGCTTTTGTTTCAATAAAGTGCCAAGTAAGACCTTTAAGATAGCTTGCGGTGATAGTTGTGTTGATCCTGCTAAAAAATAGAAACTTTTGCACCCGGTACATTAGTTTTTATAATTCACATAAATGTGATTCTGATCTTATTCTTTTCGCTCTGGTTTGGTACACGAATTTCTTAAGACGTCCTAATTTGGTAGGATTTTTGGAGTTACAGAAGTATACGTTTGATACTGATTACTACAGACTGTTCTGTTTTTGACAGATTCTGTTTTCGTTGTGTTGTTTGCTTATTTTCAGGAATCTATGAGTAGTATCGGAGGGTATGAACCATAGAGAAGTTAGAATACAGTAGGTTTCACACCAATATGAATTTATAATGAGTTCACAACAGTACCTAAGTGGTGGTTTTATTTTCTTATACTAACGGAGCTTACGAGTTTTCTGTTGAGTTTTGTGTTGTGAAGTTTTCAAGTTTTGGGTAAAGATTCGATGGACTATGGAATAAGGAGTGGAAAGAGCCTAAGATTGGGTATGCAAGTCACCGCAAGGTAATATTCAACGAAAACCAAGAGCCTAAGCTTGGGGATGCCCCAGAAGGCATCCCCTCTTTCGTCTTCGTTCATCGGTAACTTTACTTGGAGCTATATTTTTATTCACCACATGATATGTGTTTTGGTTGGAGCGTCATTTTCTTTTGTTAGTATTTACTTGATGTTATTTAGATTAATGTTTTGCATCTTTAGTTTCAATAAAAATGTCAAGGATAGCCTTTACCATGCTTATTTTGCTAGTATACATGTTGCTGTTTGAAAACAGAAAGTTTACCGCTGTTGCAAAAATTCCCTAGAAAAATTAGAGCATGATATAATGTTGAAACTTTTTGCATATTGAGCTCTGATAAATCTTCTACAGCGTAGTATTTTTCTCATAATTTTTGGAGTTGGGTAAGTATTGATACTCTTGCATTCTTTACAGACTGTACTGTTTTGGCAGATTGTTGTTATGTTTGCATATGTTTGCTTGTTTAATGATTCTATTTGAGGATAGGAGTATTAAATATGCAGAGGAATTTAGTATGGAATGTTGAATAATAATTTTAGTGATTTGTTACAGTAGAAAATGATAAGGTTTTTGCATTGGTTTATACTAACTTATCTCATGAGTTCTTGTTGAGTTTGGTGTGGATAAAGCTTTCGAGATTTAAGAAACCGAGATATAAAAGGAATTAAGGAGACACAAAAGCTTAAGCTTGGGGATGCCCAAGGCACCCCAAGATAATATTTCAAGAAGTCTCAAGCATCTAAGCTTGGGGATGCCCTGTTAGGCATCCCACCTTTCTTCTTCAATAACTATCGGTTAGTATCGGTTGAGCCTAAGTTTTTGCTTCTTCACATGAGTTGTGCTATCCTTGCAATGTCATTTTATTTTGTTTTGCTTGCTGTTTGAATACAATACCAAGATCTGAAATTCTTAAATGAGAGAGAGTCTTCACATAGTTACATAGTTTAGTACTCATTGATCTTCACTTATATCTTGTTGGAGTAGTTTGTCATTTACTCGTGTGCTTCACTTATATCCTATGAGTAAATGGTTGAATGAGTTGAATGTCATAAATCTGAAATTATATATGTTTCATTTGCTTATCCCATGGGGAGTAATGACTTCACATCTAAGAAGTAGAGGTTGTAAATTTATTGAAGGTTAGCAAGCATTGTATTGGTCATTTGAACAATTCATGAAAGAATATTGAAGGAAGAGAGATTTCACATATAAATATAGTATCTTAGACATATTTTATAATTGTGAGCACTCATTAAGTATGACATGCTAAAGAGTTTATGTTGGACAAGGAAGACAACGTAATGGGTTATGTTTTCTCACATTTCAGTTAAAGTATATTGTCATGGATCATTCAAACATGTTGAGCTTGCCTTTCCTCCTCATGCTAGCCAAATTTCCTTGCACCAAGTAGATATACTACTTGTGCTTCCAAATATCCTTAAACCCAGTTTTTGCCACAAGTGTCCACCATACCTACCTATGTGCGGTATTTACCTGCCGTTCCAAGAAAATTTGCATGTGCCAAACTCTAAACCTTCAAATAATAATCTATTTTGTATGCCCGAATCGCTCATGTAGCGACTAGGGGCTGTCAGTATCTTCCATGCTAGGTGGGTTATTCTCAAGATGAGTGGACTCCGCTCATCATTCACGAGAAAAATGGCTGGTAACCGGGATGCCCAGTCCCATGATCAAAAGATCAAAATCAAATCAAAAATAATTACAAACAAAACTCCCCCTGGACTGTTGTTGGTATGGACAGTACCCCATTGTTTCGGATGGCCGTAGAGTGTGATTGTTGGTGGAGGGGGAGTAAAATATTTACCATTCTATTTGGGAACCGCCTATAATGTATTTAGTATGGAAGATATTGGGAACTCTGGGTTGTCATGTTGACAATGAAAGCATACCTCTCAAAATTATTTTCATCTCTATTTCAAAATCGAGCTCTGGCACCTCTACAAATCCCTGCTTCCCTCTGCGAAGGGCCTATCTTTTACTTTATGCAAGAGTCAATGTGATCTTCACCTTTCCCTTTTTCATTTTATCCGTTGGTAAGCACCTCGTGTTGGAAAGATCCTGATATATATATATATATATATATATATATATATATATATATGTATATATATATCCAATTGGATGTAAGTTAGCATGAACTATTATTGTTGACATCACCCAAAGGTGAATATGTTGGGAGGCGAAATTCTAAGCCCCTATCTTTCTCGGTGTCCGATTAAAACTCCATAACCATAAGTATTGCGTGAGTGTTAGCAATTGTAGAAGACTATATGATAGTTGAGTACGTGGAGTTTGCAAAATCAAAGCTCTGACATAGACCCTTCCTGAAAATAAGATGAATTGCAATTCTTTGATGACTGAGAATGAAGTTGCTAGTTTTCAAGAAAGTTTATGGTCTATGCTTTAACATGTGAATAGCTTGTTACTTGATCTTGAGAAGTTTTATGAGATGAAATACTATTATGACATATAATCATGTTAGAAAAGGTGACTGAAATTATCATTGATCAAACTTGTGCACCTTCTAGCATTCACACTTCATAAATTCTTTCTTTTATCATTTACCTACTCGAGGACGAGTAGGAATTAAGCTTGGGGATGCTGATACGTCTCCAACGTATCTAAAATTTATGAAGCATTCATGCTATTATCTTATCTATTTTGGATGTTTATGGGCTTTAGTAAGCACTTTTATATTATTTTTTGTTGGGAAACGTAGTAATTTCAAAATTTTCCTACGCACACTCAAGATCATGGTGATGCATAGCAACGAGAGGGGAGAGTGTTGTCCACGTACCCTCGTAGACCGAAAGCGGAAGCGTTAGCACAACGCGGTTGATGTAGTCGTACGTCTTCACGATCCGACCGATCCAAGTACCGAGCGTACGACACCTCTGAGTTCATCACACGTTTAGCTCGATGACGTCCCACGAACTCCGATCCAGCAGAGCTTTGCGGGAGAGTTCCGTCAGCACGACGGCATGATGACGGTGTTGATGATGCTACCGACGCAGGGCTTCGCCTAAGCACTACTACGGTATTACCGAGGTGGAATATGGTGGACGGGGGCACCGCACATGGCTGGGAGAGATCAACAGATCAACTTGTGTGTCTAGAGGTGCCCCCTGCCCCCGTATATAAAGGAGCAACGGGGGAGGAGGGCGCGCCAAGGGGGGAGTCCTACTCCCACCGGGAGTAGGACTCCTCCTTTCCTTGTGGGAGTAGGAGAAGGGAAGGAAAAAGGAGAAAGAAGGAAGGGGGCGCCCCCCTCCCTAGTCCAATTCGGACCAGTCCATGGGGACGGGTGCGGCCAACCTTTGAGGCCTTTCTCTCCTTTCCCGTATAGCCCATTAAGGCCCAATACAAATTCCCGTAACTCTCCGGTACTCCAAAAAATAACTGAATCATTTGGAACCTTTCCGAAGTCCGAATATAGTCGTCCAATATATCGATCTTTACGTCTCGACCATTTCGAGACTCCTCGTCATGTCCCCAATCTAATCCGGGACTCCGAACTCCTTCAGTACATCAAAACACATAAACTCATAATATAAATCGTCACCGAACTTTAAGCATGCGGACCCTGCGGGTTTGAGAATTATGTAGACATGACCGAGACACGTCTCTGGTCAATAACCAATAGCGGAACCTGGATGCTCATATTGGCTCCCACATATTCTATGAAGATCTTTATCGGTCAAACCGCATAACAACATACGTTGTTCCTTTTGTCATCGGTATGTTACTTGCCCGAGATTCGATTGTCGGTATCTCAATACCTAGTTCAATCTCGTTACCGGCAAGTCTCTCTACTCGTTATGTAATGCATGATCCCGCAACTAACTCATTAGTCACATTTCTTGCAAGGCTTGGATGTGCATTACTGAGAGGGCCCAGAGATACCTCTTCGACAATCGGAGTGACAAATCCTAATCTCGAAATACGCCAACTCAACAAGTACCTTCAGAGACACCTGTAGAGCTCCTTTATAATCACCCAGTTACGTTGTTATGTTTGGTAGCACACAAAGTGTTCCTCTGGTAAACGGGAGTTGCATAATCTCATAGTCATAGGAAAATGTATAAGTCATGAAGAAAGCAATAGCAACATACTAGACGATCAAGTGCTAAGCTAACGGAATGGGTCAAGTCAATCACATCATTCTCCTAATGATGTGATCCCGTTAATCAAATGACAACTCATGTCTATGGCTAGGAAACTGAACCATCTTTGATTCACGAGCTAGTCAAGTAGAGGCATACTAGTGACACTATGTTAGTCTATGTATTCACACATGTATTATGTTTTCGGTTAATACAACTCTAGCATGAATAATAAAAATTTATCATGAAATAAGGAAATAAATAATAACTTTATTATTGCCTCTAGGGCATATTTCCTTCATTTTTGGGACTAACCTATTAACCGGAGGACCAGCCCATATTGCTGTTTTCTTGCCTATTTCAGTGTTTCGAAGAAAAGGAATATCAAACGGAGTCCAAATGGAATTAAACCTTCGGGAAACTTATTTTTGGAACAGAAGCAATCGAGGGAACTTGGAGTGCAAGCCAGGGAAGCTTCGAGGAGGCCACGAGATACGGGGGCACGCCCACCCACCCCCCCTGGGCGCGCCCTCCACCCTCGTGGGCCCCTCGTGGCTCCCTCGACCAACTTCTTTCACCTATATATTCCCATATACCCTAAAAATATCGAAGAACACAATAGATCGGGAGTTCCGCCGCTGCAAGCCTCTGTAGCCACCAAAAACCTCTCGAGAGCCTGTTCCGGCACCCTGTCGGAGGGGGGATCCCTCACCGGTGGTCATCTTCATCATCTCGGCGCTCTCCATGACGAGGAGGGAGTAGTTCACCCTCGGGGCTGAGGGTATGTACCAGTAGCTATGTGTTTGATCTCTCTCTCTCTCTCTCTCTCGTGTTCTCTCTATGGCACGATCTTGATGTATCGCGAGCTTTGTTATTATAGTTGGATCTTATGATGTTTCTCCCCCTCTACTCTCTTGTAATGGATTGAGTTTTCCCTTTGAAGTAATCTTATCGGATTGAGTCTTTAAGGATTTGAGAACACTTGATGTATGTCTTGCCGTGCTTATCTGTGGTGACAATGGGATATCACATGATCCACTTGATGTATGTTTTGGTGATCAACTTGTGAGTTCCGCCCATGAACGTATGCATAGGGGTTGGCACACGTTTTCGTCTTGACTCTCCGGTAGAAACTTTGGGGCACTCTTTGAAGTACTTTGTGTTGGTTGAATAGATGAAACCGAAATTGTGTAATGCATATCTTATAATCATGCCCATGGATACTTGAGGTGACAATGGAGTATCTAGGTGACATTAGGGTTTTGGTTGATTTGTGTCTTAAGGTGTTGTTCTAGTATGAACTCTATGATAGATTGAACGGAAAGAATAGCTTCATGTTATTTTACTACGGACTCTTGAATAGATAGAACAGAAAGGATAACTTTGAGGTGGTTTTGCACCCTACCATAATCTCTTCGTTTGTTCTCCGCTATTAGTGGCTTTGGAGTGACTCTTTGTTGCATGTTGAGGGACATTTATATGATCCAATTATGTTATTATTGTTGAGAGAACTTGCACTAGTGAAAGTATGAACCCTATGCCTTGTTTCCTACCATTGCAATACCGTTTACGCTCATTTTTATCATTAGTTACCTTGCTGTTTTTATATTTTCAGATTACAAAAACCTATATCTACCATCCATATTGCATTTGTATCACCATCTCTTCGTCGAACTGGTGCACCTATACAATTTGGCATTGTATTGGGTGTGTTGGGGACACAGGAGACTTTCTGTTATTTGGTTGGAGGGTTGTTTGAGAGAGACCATCTTCATCCTACGCCTCCCACAGACTGATAAACCTTAGGTCATCCACTTTAGGGAAATTTGCTACTGTCCTACAAACCTGTGCACTTGCAGGCCCAACAACGTCTACAAGAAGAAGGTTGTGTAGTAGACATCATTGATCATATCTACTATATGATTCACGTTCGACCTTTCGGTCTCAGTGTTTCGAGGCCATATCTGCATATGCTAGGCTCGTCAAGTTTAACCCGAGTATTCTGCGTGTGCAAAACTGGCTTGCACCCATTGTATGTGAACGTAGAGCTTATCACACTCGATCATCATGTGGTGTCTCGGCACGACGAACTGTAGCAACAGTGCATACTCAGGGAGAACACTTGTACCTTGAAATTTAGTAAGGGATCATCGTATGATGCTACCGCCGTACTAAGAAAAATAAGATGGATAAAAGATGAACATCACATGCAATCAAAAATATGTGACATGATATGGCCATCATCATCTTGTGCTTATGATCTCCATCACCGAAGCATCGTCATGATCCCCATCGTCACCGGTGCGACATCTTGATCTCCATCGTAGCATCGTTGTCGTCTCGCCAATTAATTTTAATGCATGTTGACGACTGTTGTCGCTCTCCCAGTTGGTCGCTTCCCAGTCTTTTGCTAGCCTTCACCTGTACTAAGCAGGAATACTGCTTGTGCATCCAAACTCCTTAAACCCCAAAGTTATTCCATATGAGTCCACTATACCTTCCTATATGCGGTATTTACCTGCCGTTCCAAGTAAATTTGTATGTGCCAAACTCTAAATCTTCAAATACATTCTGTTTTGCATGCTCGAATAGCTCATATGTCAACTAGAGCTGCCCTTATCTTCCGTGTTAGGCGGGTTATTCTCAAGAGGAGTGGACTCCGCTCCTCATTCACGAGAGAATGGCTGGTATCCGGGATGCCCAGTCCCATGCTTCGTGCAAATTAAATCAAAATAACTGCAAACAAAACTCCCCCTGGGACCCATTGAATGTTGGAGGCACTCGTTGTTTCGAGCAAGCCATGGATTGAAGCTTGTGGAGGAGGGGGAGTATAAACTTTACCATTCTGTTTGGGAACCACCTATAATCTGTTTAGCATGGAAGATGTCGTCGTCTTTTAGTTGTTATGTTGACAATGAAAGTATGCTGCTCAAAATATAATTTATCTCTATTTCAAAACCGAGCTCTGCCACCTCTACAAATCCCTGCTTCCCTCTGTGAAGGACCTATCTATTTACTTTTATGTTGAGTCATCACCCTTCTTATTAAAAGCACTCGCTGGAGAGCACACTGTCGTTTGCATTCATTAATATTGGTTTATATTTGGTATGACTTGACTGGATCTCTTTTACCATGAATTACAATGTTTAGTCAGTCCTTGATCTTTAAAGGTGCTCTGCATTTATGTTTTGCGGTCTCAAAAAGGGCTAGCGAGATACCATTTTGTTATATCATGTTATGATTATTTTGAGAAAGTGTTGTCATCTGAGTTTTATTATTATGGCTCGCTAGCTGATTATGCTATTGATATGAGTAATTGTGAGACCTATGTGTTATTGTGAGTATGGTTAGTTCATAATATTGGCTGAAACTTGAATGCTGGCTTTTCATGTTTACAACAACAAGAGAAAACAGAGTTTGTAAAAGTTTTTCTTTTTCTCTTTCAGTTTGTCAACTGAATTGCTTGAGGACAAGCAAGGGTTTAAGCTTGGGGGAGTTGATACGTCTCCGTCGTATCTACTTTTCCGAACACTTTTGCCCTTGTTTTGGACTCTCTAACTTGTATGATTTGAATGGAACTAACCCGGACTGACGCTGTTTTCAGCAGAACTGCCATGGTGTTGTTTTTTGTGCAGAAAATAAAAGTTCTCGGAATGACCTAAAACTCCACGGAACACCTTAGAAAAAACAATAAAAAATCCTCGCAAAAGATGAAGACTAGGGGCCCCACACCCTGTCCACGAGGGTGGGGGGCGCGCCCCCCTACCTCATGGGCCCCCTGGTGGCCCTCCGACGCCAACTCCAACTCCATATATTTGCTTTCGGGGAGAAAAAAATCAGAGAGAAGAAATCATCGCGTTTTACGATACGGAGCCGCCGCCAAGCCCTAATCTCTCTCGGGAGGGCTGATCTGGAGTCCGTTCGAGGCTCCAGAGAGGGGGATTCGTCGCCGTTGTCATCATCAACCATCCTCCATCACCAATTTCATGATGCTCACCGCCGTGCGTGAGTAATTCCATCGTAGGCTTGCTGGATGGTGATGGGTTGGATGAGAATTATCATGTAATCGAGTTAGTTTTGTTAGGGTTTGATCCTTAGTATCCATTATGTTCTGAGATTGATGTTGCTATGCTTAATGCTTGTCACTAGGGCCCGAGTGCCATGATTTCAGATCTGAACCTATTATGTTTTCATGAATATATGTGTGTTCTTGATCCTATCTTGCAAGTCTATAGTCACCTACTATGTGTTATGATCCGGCAACCCCGAAGTGACAATAATCGGGACCACTCCCGGTGATGACCATAGTTTGAGGAGTTCATGTATTCACTATGTGCTAATGCTTTGTTCCGGTTCTCTATTAAAATGAGGCCTTAATATCCCTTAGTTTCCAATAGGACCCCGCTGCCACAGGAGGGTAGGACAAAAGATGTCATGCAAGTTCTTTTCCATAAGCACGTATGACTATATACGGAATACATGCCTACATTACATTGATGAACTGGAGCTAGTTTTGTGTCACCCTATGTTATGACTGTTACATGATGAACCGTATCCGGCATAATTATCCATCGCTAATCCGGTGCCTACGAGTTTTCCATATACTGGTTTACACTTATTTACTTTTCCGTTGCTACTGTTACAATCACTACAAAATACCAAAAACATTACTTTTGCTGTCTTTACTTTTGTTACCGTTACCACCATTATCATATTACTTTGCTACTAAACACTTTGCTGCAGATACTAAGTTTCCAGGTGTGGTTGAATTGACAACTCAGCTGCTAATACTTGAGAATATTCTTTGGCTCCCCTTGTGTCGAATCAATAAATTTGGGTTGAATACTCTACCCTCAAAAACTGTTGCGATCCCCTATACTTCTGGGTTATCAAGATGCCCCCTCCCCCGTATATAAAGGAGGGAGGGGGGAGGAGGCCAGCCAGGGGAGGAGTCGCGCCATGGGGGGGCAATCCTACTCCAAGTAGGATTCGGCCCCCCTTTCCTATTCCAACATTAACAAGGAGAAGGGGGAAGGAGGGGGAGGAGAGAAAGAAAGGGGGGCCGGCCCCCCTAGTCCAATTCGGTTTGGGCTAGGGGGTGCACGTGCCATAACTTGGCCTGCCTCCTGTCTTCCACCACTTGGCCCATGAGTCCCATTAACCCCTCGGGGGTTCCGCTAACCCCCCGGCACTCCGGAAAATACCCGATACACCTCGGAACTATTATGGTGTCCGAATATAGTCTTCCAATATATCAATCTTTATGTCTCGACCATTTTGAGACTCCTCATCATGTCTGTGATCTCATCCGGGACTCTGAACAACCTTCGGTACATCAAATCACATAAACTCATAATACCAATCGTCATCGAATGTTAAGCGTGCGGACCCTTCGGGTTCGAGAACTATGTAGACATGACCGAGACACATCTTCGGTCAATAACCAATAGCGGAACCTAGATGCTCATATTGTTTCCTACATATTCTACGAAGATCTTTATCGGTCAAACCGCATAACAACATACGTTGTTCCCTTTGTCATCGGTATGTTACTTGCCTGAGATTCGATCGTCGGTATCATCATATCTAGTTCAATCTCGTTACCGTCAAGTCTCTTTAGTCGTTCAGTAATACTTCATCTTGCAACTAACTCATTAGTTACAATGCTTGCAAGGCTTATAGTGATGAGTATTACCGAGAGGGCCCAGAGATACCTCTCCGATATACGGAGTGACAAATCCTAATCTTGATCTATGCCAACCCAACAAACACCTTCGGAGACACCTGTAGAGCACCTTTATAATCACCCTTTTACGTTGTGACGTTTGGTAGCACACAAAGTGTTCCTCTGGTATTCGGGAGTTGCATAATCTCGAAGTCTGAGGAACATGTATAAGTCATGAAGAAAGCAATAGCAATGAAACTGTAACGATCATAATGCTAAGCTAACGGATGGGTCATGTCCATCACATCATTCTCCTAATGATGTGATCCCGTTCATCAAATGACAACACATGTCTATGGTTAGGAAACATAACCATCTTTGATTAATGAGCTAGTCAAGTAGAGGCATACTAGGGACAATATGTTTTGTCTATGTATTCACACATGTACTAAGTTTCCGGTTAATACAATTCTAGTATGAATAATAAATATTTATCATGAATTAAGGAAATAAATAGTAACTTTATTATTGCCTCTAGGGCATATTTCCTTCATATCCCCCTGGTGATATCTTGAACTATGAATTGAAGAAGGGTTCTTCATATGTCTGGCAGAGTATTTTGGCAGGGATACAAACATTCAAGAAAGGTTGCATATGGAGAGTAGGCAATGGTACGAAGATAAATATTTGGGAGGATTGTTGGATCTTGAACAACACAACATGGAAAATTATTACAGTTAGGGGCAACTGTGAATTGACAAAGGTAAATTAACTCATTAATCCGGCCACGGGTGAATGGGATGAGGAGCTGATTAGAGACAATTTTTGGAACACTGATGGAGAACGAATCCTACATATCCGATCTATCAATATGAGACTGAAGATTTCATATCATGGCACTTAACGAAATCGGGTATCTTTTCTGTTCGATCAGCCTACTACAAACAATGGGAGGAGACCTATGCTTCGAGAGAATTAAATCCAAATGACATCAGTTGATCTTCTAAACACCCGGTCTGGAATAAACTGTGGAGCTTAAAGGTACCAAGTAAAGTAAAAATATTCCTTTGGAGATGTCTCCATGATGCAATTCCCTGCTGCTGTGTGTTGGCGAATAGGCATATTTCTCGGCCAGCGCAATGCCCGCTTTGTGCGGTCCAGGCAGAAGACATTTCTCACATGGCATACAAATGCAACCGAGTGAAGGAAATATGGACGAATCTTGGAGTGCCGGAGATAATAGAAAAGACGGCAATACATGGGAGATCGGGAGCATTGATACTCGAAATTTTCCTTTGTGATCCGGCGCATCAAATACAATGTATGGATGCTGTCGAGTTGCCGGTGTTGATTGCGGTTGCTAGATGGTACTTATGGTGGCAGAGAAGACTAATGGTGAGGCAGGAGGAGGTCCAGAACCCGGTCCGTTCCAGCCAAGGCATTCGGGATCTCACACTGAATTTTGTGTGATCTACTAGCAAGCCTACTATGCACCCCATACTGAATCAATGGAGAAAACCACTACAAGGCCAACTTGTTCTCAATGTGGATGCTTCGTTCTCAGATGAAGACAACTCGGGGGCCCGCGGTGCGATTATTAGAGATAGTAGTGGGATGTTCGTGGGTGCGGCAACAGCAAAATTAGAGCATGTGGCTAGCGTGGTTTCAGCTAAAGCGTCTGCTCTTGTTGAAGGCCTCAAACTTGCCAGCATGGTTGGAGCTAACTCTATCTTGGTACAATCAGACAGTGTGATCAGCCCTTCAGCAAAATTCTGGACACTCAATGGTTGCGGCTCCAATATTGGAAACTTGTCGATCCTTGTTACGTGATTTTGAAAAGGTCTTATTAGAGCATTGCAATCGTGAACCTAATATGGTTGCCCATGCGCTAGCTCATAATGGACGTGATGATCCGCCAAATTTGTGGTTGGACTCACCTCTGGATTTTATTTCCAGTCTTTTAGCAAATGATGTAAGTGTTACTTAAATTAATAAAGCTAGCCATGAAGGCCTTTCCTTAAAAAAAGGGTTTTGAAACTTTCAATACCACTGAGCATTAGAACCAACAAATATTAATCCAATGGTTGCCGTGTGTTTTCAATCGTAAGACTTTTTTTATTGTATGAAGTTGTTTCTTGTGATTCTTTCTATATAGGCTCTCTCAACCTCCAAATGTCAATGAAGTTCTACACCATTTATTGTTCACACTTCCTCGCGCTTTTGTCTCTAGTGTCTCCTGTTGCTAGATTTGCCAGCTTCCATGATGCTAATCCATAGCATTTTGACGCCCCCCGTCCTATCTCTTCCTACCGAGACGTCCATGTCGACTGATAACCCACAAGTGAAGGGGATCACATCAATCTTCAATGGACAATATCACAACAAAAATTTATTGATCCAAGACAAAGGGAGTCAAAGAATATTTATAACCTTTAGCAATTGAGTTCTTAATTCAACCACACCTGAAAACGCATACCTACTCAAAAAAATTGTTAATAGCAAATGCGATGTAGTAATCGGAGTTTGATTGCAGTAAAGTAATGGAAGTAGCAACATTAGTAGTTGCCAAGTACAAACTATGTTAAAGAGAGAAATGATGATCAAAAGCATTGGCATTAGAATGAATAATGAGGCGTTGCATGGATAGAATCAATTATGTAACAATGTTAACATATGGTGATAATAATCTAACTCAGATTCATCTATTCAATGTAGCCATATATTTCGTATGTAGTTGTATGTGCTTCAATATGAACTTGCACATTTGGTCTTACCCTCTCATTTCTGTGGGTTCTTAATAAAAATTAAGGGTAATTAAGGTATTTCTTTCATCAAGTACCAAACCAAAACATTAATACCTAATGAAAACATGCAATCCCTGTTGGAAATATGCCCCAAAGGCAATAACAAAATGTTCTATATTATTTCAATGTTCATAATTAAGTTTATATTACTATATCATAATTGCGATGGTTCTTGAATATGAGATTCAGATGAAAATCCAGGTGCATGTGTGAAAATATAAACACAAAAACAGATCCCTTGTCTTGCCTCTAACTCATGTATAGTTAGTGCTAAATAGTTTGCTGTCATGGGGGATAGCCGCCTTCCATCAACGGACCACACAATTAACTATCTAGATATCTGAGAAGCTAAGAGCATCTCCGATAGAAGATGTAAATTGAGATGTAAAAGTAGATGTTGTATAATTTACATCACCAAAAAGTGGTTTTTACATTTCCAAAAAAGACCCAACTCCAACAGATGATGTAAAATGGTGATGTAAATGGGCAACTCCAATAGATGATGTAAACTTGAGATGTAAAATCTAAAAACTTCCAACTAGTACTTCATTTCAACATAGTTCAAACATAAAAATTCATACATAGTTCAAACATAGAAATTAAACTAGCACAACTAGTCCAAACTACTCGTCGTCTGAGAGCACCAGTACTCCTCGTCGTCGTCATCCAAGAGCCCCCAGAGCTCCTAGTCGTCCTCCTCCGTGGACTCGATGGTGATCACCGTCAAGGGGCCGGACTCGTCCTCCTTCTTCACCTCCTTCTTCTTCTCCCCGGCGTCGCGCTTCCAGAAGAACTCCTGCTCCGCCTGGATGTACTCCGGATGCTCCCGTGCAAATCTCGCCATCGCCGCCTCATCGCTATCGTCGGGACTGATGACAATAGTTGGCCTCTTCTTCGTCTTCTTCATCGGAATCTCCTCCATCTGAATGCCCTGCAGCACGAGCATCTCAGCATCCACCTAGATCTTGATCTCCGGGAAGTTGAGGTCCATCCTAGGCCTCCCGGCACGCCACACCGCCACGTAGTACACATGCGCGGCCTTGTGGACCGTCGGGTAGGTGCCAAGACAAAAGCGGCGGCCGGCGTCACTAAACTCCACTCGTAGTTGCCGGAGGGCTTTGCCCTCACGCCGAAGAACCCTGTCTTGCTCTTTGGGGTCTTCTTCGACGGCATGGCGATGGTGGGGCGGCGACTCGGATGCGGTCGGTGGAGGTTGAGGCCACGGCGGGGTGGCGACTCGGTGGTGGTTGGCGACGGCCGGGCGGCAGGGCAATGGTGCTTAGTGATGGCGGGGGTGGTTGAGGCGACGACGGAGGCTGCGGCGAGACGATGGCGGGTCGGCGACGGGGCGATGCAGGGGAGGTTGAGGCGACGGCGGAGGCCGCAACACCGGCGGAGACGACTGCGAGATTGAATCGACTGGCGGCCGAAGACCAATTGAGCGGCGGGCAACGACCGAATCGTGGGGCGGCGGCGGGGGGAAATCGGCCGATTCGCAATGGGGGAGGGGGCGTATCGTGGCGGGGGTGGAGGAGACGGCGGATCTGTCGTGGGGCGGCGGCGGCTCGCGGTGGTGGGCGGCGGCCGAATCGCGGGGCGGCGGTGGGGCGGCGAAAGAATAGGTGGGGGAAACAAACTGAAGAGCGGTTGGCAGTTGGCGCGTGGCTGGCAAATATACAACTCTTGTAGGTGGGGATGTATATTTGCACCGCGAGGTGTTGTAGTTTTCATCTCCAGGAGGTGGAGATGTATACTTTTTTGCATCTATATCATCTGTTGGAGCAGTGTTTTTGGGCCTCGAAGATGTAAAGTTAGGTATTTTACATCTACATCTTCTATTGAAGATGCTCTTATGTTTATCCAAGTTAAGAATACCACTAGGCTAGAATGCCAGCAATAATGAAAACACATTGTTGTCAAAATAATGATGGTCCGTACACCCAACTTATGATATACTGCGAGATTCCAGCATCACGATATTACTATATATTACTCCTTCTGTCCCATACTATAGGACGTTTTTTAACATCACACTAGTGTCCAAAAACATCCTAAATTATGGGCCGTAGGGAGTATATGATAACGTTCATTTACATCCTTGACCATGAAAATATCGTAGGACCTTCGTACCGGATGGTTATTCTAGGTTGTCAAATGTTTTATAAAAGTAGCCTATAGGTACATTGAAAAAGTATGTCAAGGAATCTTAACTTGAGAAAAAATTACCCTTTAATTTTGTTTGAGGGGAATCACCCTTCAATTAATTTTTTTATCAACACCCTTCAATTAATTGGTCCCAAATTAACCCTTCAATTAATTTTTTTATCAACACCCTTAAATTAATTGGTCCCAAATTAACCCTTCAATTAATTTTTTTTGAGATCAAAGCGAAAGCTTTATTACTTAACTAGTCTTAGGCATATCGCCCAAAACAGAGACGCCCACTTGGGCTGGTACATCCGACTCCCATTCCTTGAAATGGAGAGGGTCACACACACGGCTAATATTGGCAAGTTCATGGGCTACAGAGTTCGCAGTACGTCTACAAACAGATATAGTGAACTTGGAGAACCAAAGTTTAAGCTGTTACTTTATGTCTTCGATGACCACAACATACACGGAGGAGTCCACTCTTTGCAAGTCAAATGCTTCAGCCAACAGCTGCGTATCTGTTTCAAGCACCACACGGACAATGCCCAGGTCCGCTGCCGTGTTGATAGCATGCGTCATGGCCGCTGCTTCCGCGGCAAACGTGTCTGTAACATGCTCCTGGCTGCTAGCTCGAGCACACACAAGTGCACCATCTGCCATCCGCACCGCAACTCCCCAACCTGCATGGTTCTGGCCTGGCACAAAAGATCCATCAACATTGATCTTGTAGTCTTCTCCCTTGGTGGCTGCCACTTGTCCGTTGACGGTTTGGCAGCCGGCTGACGGAAGATCTCCAGGTACTCAAGCACATTGGCTCTCGTTTGTCAGGCTACAACAGAGGCCGACAGCGGCAGTGTTCCTTCTTCGAGTTTGTTTCTATTGGACCACCATAGCCACCAAGAAGTTAAGATACGTAGGCGTTTTTTCTCATCTAGCCCCCAAAGATAGTCTAGCATTGCATGCACAGACCCAATCCTTTCCAGCTGAATGCGGTCACTCTCGAGAGCAAGTTCCCTCCACACTTCTTTAAAAACTTTGCACTTGATGAAGAGGTGAGCCCCGTCCTCATCAGCTCTCGCACAGAAGAGGCACTTCATGTCTGCAATGGGGATACCCCTCCTTGCAACATTTGTCCGCAGCGCCAGAGAGTCATGCTTCAATCTCCACGCGAACATCTGAATGTTTCTCGGACAGGGCATCTTCCACAGTCGTTTCCATGAGTCATCTGTGATTTCATTCAAGTTCCCCGCAGCGCTTGAACTCCCTCCCACTCCTCCATCCTTCTTCGTCTTCTCCATCTGAACTTGGAGTTTGTATGCACTCTTGACCGAGTGGATGCCTTTCTTATCATAGTGCCATGCAATGAAGTCTTGTACACCTTCTCGCAAGGGGATCCGCAGGATGTGCGACGCATCATCTAGCCAGAAAGTCTCACAAACAAGCTGTTCATCCCAGTTACCCATAGCAGGATCAATGAGATCACTAACCCACTCCAAAAGGCTATGACCGCGAGGTGTAATGACTCCAGGAGACCACGATCGTGGTAGCCATGGGTCAGACCAGATTTTAACTGGCGTACCATCCCCAATCCTCCAAATATAACCTTCTCGAAACAGATTTAGACCATGTAGGAGGCTGCGCCAAGAGTATGAAATCCCCTCCCTTGGGTTTGCATCAAGAAGACAGCTCTCGGGGTAATAACGGGCTTTTAGAATTCTTGCACACAAGGACTCCGGTGATTGGATGAGCCTCCATATCTGTCTCGACAGCATGGCAAGGTTGAACCCATGCATACCATGGAACCCTAGCCCCCCCTGAGCCTTGGGCAGAGTGAGCTTCTGCCATCCGATCCAATGAGTGGTGTTTCCTTTGTCCTGTTGGCTCCACAAGTAGTTGCCAATCAGTGAACTCAACTCTTCGCAAAAAGACTTGGTTAAGTAAAAACAAAGACATGGCAAACGTAGGTATGTCGTGTGCAACCGAGGTAACCAACGCTTCTTTCCCTGGTTTAGCAATAAGTTTCTCTTTCCATCCATACACTCTTCCCGCCATGGCCCCTTTCACAAATGCGAAGGCCTTTTTCCTTGATTTACCGACATGAACCGACAGTCCCAAATACTTTTCATTCCATGTTTTGCTATGGATTTGCAGAGCACCCTTGACAACATCTTTCACCTCACTCCTTGTGTTCAGACTAAACATGATTGTCGACTTCTCCAGGTTGATACACTGCCCAGAACAATTTTCATAAAGGTCCAAAATCTCACGCAGTTGTTGAGTTTCCTCTTGTTTTGCCTTAAGTAGAAGCATGGAGTCGTTGGCAAACAAAAGGTGCGAGACAACTGGTGCCGCCCGGCAAATATTGACGCCACTGACCTTGCCGGATGCTACAGCTTCATGCAGCAGCGCTGAAAGACCTTCAGCACATATGACAAATAAGTAAGGCGAGATCATATCACCTTGTCTGAAACCCCTTGAAGGAGTAAACTGTGTCGTAAGTCCTCCATTGATCTTGATCTGGTATCTTACTGTAGTGACACAATTCATTACCAAATCAATCCATCGAGCCCCAAAACCTAGCTTGGTAAGCATTGCCCGCAAGAAGTCCCACTCAACTTGATCATAGGCTTTGCTCATGTCCGCTTTCACTGCTGCAACCCCTTCATTTCCCTTCTTTTTATTTAGCAGAAAATGTGACAACTCGTAGGCAATGAGGACATTGTCCGTGATCAGCCTACCGGGAACAAAAGCGCTTTGGTTATCTGAAATGATGTCTGGGAGAACTAACTTGAGACGATTAGAGATCACCTTGGACACCAACTTGCACACAACATTGCACAAGCTAATCGGCCGCAAATCTTTGATCCTACTAGGGTTTTTCACTTTCGGAATCAGGACGACCACAGTGTCATTCCAGCCCTCTGGCATTGCTCCTCCGTTCAGTACCGCTAACACTTCCTCCACCACCTTATCCCCCATGAAATGCCAATGTTTCTTGTAGACAATGGAGGGCATGCCGTCCGGACCAGGTGCCTTAAGATCGTCAATGTGGTCAAGAGCCGCCTTGATTTCCTCGCGTGTCACTTCCGCTTCAAGGATCGCTCTCATAGCACTTGTGACACGGTGTTGGACTATATCAATGAGCTCTGCGGTACGGTTCCCTTGGGCCGAGGAAAAGAGGTCCTGAAAATAAGAACAAACATAATTATTAAGCTCCTCTCCTTCCTTCACCTCTGATCCATCCTCCCCTCCTCAACTTCGTCATCCTATTTGCCTTTCTCCTCGAAGAAGCCACAGCCATGAAGTATCTGGTGCTTCTATTGCCGTCCTTTAACACCATGAGACGTGAGATCTCTGTTTGGCCTTGATGTTCTTCTTCTCCTCCAACTCCTCTATTTGGTATCTCAATCTTCCTTCTTCTCTAACTTTCTCTTCACTCACTGGAGCTCTCATACAGGTTTCCAGAGCACGGCCAGCTTGCTTCAATCGGTCCTCCAACATCCCAGCCACCTCTTTCCCCCATTTTGTCATCCTCCCTGCTACACATCATAAGCCAGCCGCAACATCACCTCCTCCCCCCATTGTAACGCCCCGGATCCGATGCGCCAGGTGTCTGCCAGTTATTTGCCGTTGTTGCCATGTCTTTTGCTTGCGTGTTGCATTTTGCCATGTCATCATGTGCATTTCATTTTGCATACGTGTTCGTCTCATGCATTCGAGCCTTTTCCCTGTTGTCCGTTTTGCAATCCGGCGCTCCTATGCCCTCCGGCGTTCCCCTTTCGTCTCTTGTCGTGAGTGGGTGTTAAACATTCTCGGAATGGACCGAGTCTTGCCAAGCGGCCTTGGTTTACCACCGGTAGACCGCCTGTCAAGTTTCGTGCCATTTGGAGTTCGTTTGATACTCCAACGGTTAACCGGGTAACCGTAAAAAACCCCCTTTCTCTTTGCAGCCCAACACCCTTCCAAAGTGGCCCAAAACCCATCTAACTCCCCTCCATGCTCTTGGTCGTTCGATCACGATCGCGTGGCCGAAAACCGCTCCTCATTTGGACTCTCCTAGCTCCCTCCACCTATAAAAACGTCTTCCCCTCTCCATTTTCGGATCATTTTCCCCCAAAACCCTAGAAATCGCCCTCCGCCGCCACCAGACATGTCCGCCCGCAGCCGGACGTGTCCGCTGCCGCGTGGCCTCCCGCGCTGCCCCCGCCGCCACGGCCCGCGGGGCCCGAGTCGGGCCCGCGCGGCCCGCCCGCCGCCGCCGCCGCGCCCGCTGCTCCCCGCCGCCCGGCCCGCGCCGCCGCCGCGCGCCCGGCCGCCCTGCCCGCGCCCTCCGCCGTCAGCCTCGGCCAGGAGCGCCGGCGCCTGGCCGGATCTCGCCGGCCGCCGCCTCCTCGAGCGGATCCGGCGCTCGCCCCGCCGCTGCTCCGGCCGGCGCTCGCCCCGCGCGCCCCTCCGGCCCCGAGCTTCCGCCGCCCGAGCCCTCCGCCTCCGAGCGCCGCCGCCATCCCCGTCCGGCCGAGCTCCTCCGCCGGGCCACCGCCGCCTCTCCCTCCGCCGGATCCCGTCGCCCCCATTGCCGGAGCCCCTCGCCGGAGCTCCCACGACCTTGCCTCGGCTTCCGCGCGCTTGCCGGAGCCGGATCCATCCCGCCTGGACGAGATCCACCAGCCCCGCCATCCAAAGGCGTCCGCTCCGTCCTGGGATCTCCTCGTCCCGGGTTGACTTTTCAGAGGGTAAAAATTCCAAAGTCCCTGATATTTTGCAATAATCATGCCATGTTCATCATGCCGTATCTCTGCATCCGTAGCTCCGTTTCATGCGTGTAATATGTCAAATTATTCGCCTCAACGAGTACATCATTTCATTCCATTGCATCATATTCATTTGAGGTCATCTTGATGCCTGAATCATTGTTGTAAGAGTGCTTCATAATGTTTTCTGCTGTCTGTTAACAGAACGAGCTCTTTTGTCATTTTTGCCATGATTGATGTGTGCATCCTATGAGGTTGATGTCTTCATGTGTTTTGAACTATGCCATGTCTTCTTTACAGTGGTGTATGCCATGCATTTTTGTGATCAATATGGTGACCAGCACAAGCATGCAAACTAGGCATCGTGATGTTGCTGATTTTAGTCCCTGTTCTGCTGTTATTTTGATGCCATGTAAACTTGATGCTACAGAGAGATCCATGCATATTTTGAGATACTTCAGTAAGGATGTCTTGAACATATGGTTATTTTCTATCCATTCATGCCCTTTGTTGCAATTATGGAGTAGTCTAGCATGTCATTTTCGTGCTCTACTTTTGCTTCAAAATGTTTCGTGGCAGATTGTTTACATGTTATTCAATTTGGCCAAGCTTGTTGTAGTTGATCCTTGCATGCTATAGACTTGTTCTTGACTTGGTTTGTTTCATAAACATGTATTCTTGATGATGTTATGCTTATCTTGTCATGCAATGACTTGTGGTGAGTGAATCGAGCTTGTTAAGTAGTGTTCGTGATGTTGCTGTTTTGCTAAGCTGAATCTGTTATTTCGTGATGCTATATAAACATGTTGCTACTAATCCTTCTATGCATAATCTGGAGATGTTCTATAAACATGTTTTGGTCTACATATCATCCTCTAACCATACATGCCCCTGGTTGCATTTATAGCCTGCTGTAGCTTGTTCATATCTTGCGCCAAAGTTGCATCATAATGTTGCTGTCAGCCTGTTAACATTATGTTCAGTTGTTCTCATGTGTTTTCCTAGTGATCCATGCACCCTATGACCTTGCTATTGCCATGCTTAGCTTAACAAATATGTCTTATTACTGTTGGGTGCCTTGCCATGCCATGTATTGCTCTGTAGTGAGTGGTACAAGCTCATCTACATGCCTTCATAATTCTGTTTCTGCCATGTTTGAATATGTATTATAACTTGCTATGTTTACGTGGGTGCCATCATATTTTCTGATCCTTTTTGGCTTATGGCCAGTAAAGGACATTTGATCTATGCAATTAGTAGATTCATTCCATGCCTTTGTTTGCCATGATAAGTTCCTGTAACATGTTGTTTGATAGCTCTAAACATTTGCATCGTGATGTTATTTTCTGCAAAGTCTGAAATTGTTATAACTTGCAATCTTATCATGTGTGTTTGAGCATGTTCTAGTGATTTCTGGAGATAGTTCAGTGTTCATGTTTTGTTATGCTTTACCTGTACATCATGCCCATGTCTTTTGTTTTCACGTTGAGACGCTGTAGCTTATTGTTTTGATGCTTGCAATATGCCTAGTTGCTGTTTTGGACAGCTTGCCCCTTTAAACTTGTATAGTGTGCATGTGTTGAACCGTTGCTCCGTTTTGAGTGTGCTCTATATGAAACTTGCTTGATTTTGCATGTAGATTCATATTATCATGTTGCATCCATGTTTTGAGGTGTTTGTTTGATGTTTGGGTGCATTTTGCATCAATGTCATGTTTAACTTGTGTTGCTCATATCTTCTAGGCCGTAGCTCCGAATTAAATGAACTTCATATGAAACTTGACTAGAATCTCGTGTAGATCATCTTTGTGCATCTTAACTTGCTGTTTAACAACTTGAACATAAGGTTTATTCAGATCTGGACTAATTTCGAAATATGCATATGAGGACTTACCGGAATTGTTATATGTTGTTCCCGGCCTCATTTAAACTTGCCTTAATGTGTTGTTCTTGTTTGCATCATCTCTTGCCATGAGTAGCTTCATGTAGCCGTGTCATGCATCATGCTTGTTGTGCATCATGCCTTGTTCATGTGTGGTGTGTTTACTATGTTGTGTGCTTCTTCTTGTTAGTTCCTGTGTCGTTGCGATCGTGAGGATTCGTTCGTCTCCGTTTGGTTCGGCTTCATACATTCATCTTCTTCATGGACTCGTTCTTCTTCCTACCGGGATTTCAGGCAATATGACCGCTACCCTGGATCTCACTACTATCATTGCTATGCTAGTTGCTTCGTTCTATCGCTATGCTGCGCTACCTATCACCTGTTTATCAAGCCATCCCAAATTGCCATGAACCTCTAACCTTTGACACTTTTCCTATGCAAACCGTTGCTTGGCTATGTTACCGCTTTTGCTCAGCCCCTCTTATAGCGTTGCTAGTTGCAGGTGAAGTTGAAGATTGCTCCATGGTGGACAGGATTTTGGTTGGGATATCACAATATCTCTTATATTATTAATGCATCTATATACTTGGTAAAGGGTGGAAGACTCGGCCTTTTGCCTGGTGTTTTGTTCCACTCTTGTCGCCCTAGTTTCCGTCATACCGGTGTTATGTTCCCGAATTTTGCGTTCCTTACGCGGTCGGGTGATTTATGGGACCCCCTTGACAGTTCGCTTTGAATAAAACTCCTCCAGCAAGGCCCAACCTTGGTTTTACCATTTGCTTCACCACCACCTACCCTTTCCCTTGGGTCGGCCAACCCAAGGGTCATCTTTATTTTAGCCCCCCCGGGCCAATGCTTGTCTAAGTGTTGGTCCGAACTGAGCTGCCTGCGGGGCCACCTCGGGGCAACTTGAGGGTTGGTTTTACTCGTAGCTAGTCTCATCCGGTGTTGCCCTGAGAACGAGATATGTGCAGCTCCTATCGGGATTTGTCGGTGCATCGGGCGGCTTTGCTGGTCTTGTTTTACCATTGTCCAAATGTCTTGTAAACCGGGATTCCGAGTCCGATCGGGTCTTCCTGGGAGAAGGTCTATTCCTTCGTTGATCGCGAGAGCTTGTCATGGGCTAAGTTGGGACACCCCTGCAGGGTATAATCTTTCGAAAGCCGTGCCTGCGGTTATAGGCAGATGGGAATTTGTTAATGTTCGGTTGTAGATAACTTGACACCAGATCCGTTTTAAAACGCATCAACCGTGTGTGTAGCCGTGATGGTCTCTTCTCGGCGGGGTCCGGGAAATGAACATGGTTTCTGGGTTATGTTTGACGTAAGTAGGAGTTCAGGATCACTTCTTGATCATTACTAGTTGACGACCGTTCCTTTTGCTCTCTTCTCGCTCTTATTTGCGTATGTTAGCCACCATATATGCTTAGTCGCTGCTGCAGCCTCACCACTTTACCCCTTCCATTTCCTTTAAGCTTTGCTAGTCTTGATACCCATGGTAATGGGATTGCTGAGTCCTCGTGGCTCACAGATTACTACAATAACAGTTGCAGGTATAGGTTGTGCGATGATCATGACGCGAGAGCGATGCTTGCTTGCGTTGGGTTCTTCTTCTGCTTCTTCTTCGATCAGGGGATAGGTTCCAGGTCGGCATCCTGGGCTAGCAGGGTGGATGTCGTTTGAGTTTCTGTTTGTGATTCATCCGTAGTCGGATGATGCTCTTATGTATTGTGGCATTGTATGCCTCTTGTATGTATCCCCATCTATTATGTAATGTTGATGTAATGATATCCACCTTGCAAAAGCGTTTCAATATGCAGGTCTATCCTTGGTGGGACGTTCGAGTTCCTTTTGGATAGGGTCGGATATTGGGCGTGACAAGTTGGTATCAGAGCCTCGACCGACCCTAGGAGCCCCCTTGATTGATCGTGTAGTTTGGCCGTTGTTGAGTCTAGAAGAAAATTGTTTTTCGGAGTCTAGTTATATCGGAGAGTAGGAATTATTTTAACTCCTCTGCCCCTTCGTCACTCTGGTAAGGATTCTTGACGTAGGTGTTTTGAATTATTCCTCTTCCCCTTCAAATTTTTCTTTAGGATCACGCAGTTGGTTTTTCGATCGTTGTTCCTCAGCTCTTCTCATCCGGTGCATTTCTCGTCATGTTGACTTGAGACTCTTCATCGTTCCCCAAGTTGTTTCTCTGTCCCCAGTTATTTTCTTTTCCCACCCGCCCTCCCTGTTCTTCTTCTCAGAACCAGAGTCCATAATCGAGTATCCATCCTACTCGTGCGAAGTCTTTGCTTTCTTTCCTCAATGATTTCAACCGGTGTTTTCTCTTCAAGACATTCATCGGTTCCCCCTTCCAAGTTGCCTTTGTTTTTCCCGCCCTCCCACCCTTTTTCTTCCGGGAGTCTGACTCTCTCTCGACCATCTATATCATTCGTGCGGAGCCTTTTCAGTCTTTCGTAATTATTTCAACCGGTGAATTCTCGTCTCGGTGGACATTCTTCATTTCTTTTCCGGTGGACTCAATTCATGTTTTTCGGGTTGATCTTATTCTTTTCCCTGGGTCAAGATTTGTCCTTGCTCGTTCGCCTCTCGCCAATTTATCCTTCCGGAGTTCAAGACATCTCAGGAGATTCGTCTGTGTTCCAATTGATTCGAGGTTGCCACCTCATTCGAATATTTCAATTATTCCGGTGCATCATCTATCTGTTCAATAATCCGTTTCAACGGTGATCTATTTCAGTGGGCCCTAACCCACAGGTCTTTTCCCAGGATCTTACCTTACTCTTCTAATTATTCTGGAGCCATTCCAAATTCTTTTCAAGTGTGACGTAAGAATGGATTCCATCAGTCACATGCCTTTTCAAGATCAATTTCAAATCATTTCATTGTTGGCTCAACATCTCTGTTTTTCATTCTCCCGGAGTATCTCAATAATTTCGGTGGTGTTTCTCATCTTCATTCTCAGCTTTGAAGATCGAAGAGGAGTTTTCCTCTAAATCTTGCCCTTTCTCCCGAAGATTCGTCGTTCTAGCTTCTTGTTACCCTCTCGAATTATTCCATTTGTCAGATATTCTTTTCATCCATCCGGAGTATGTCAGAAGTTGTTTTTCCATTTCTTTTCACCGGAGGCCATCGTTCCAGAAGAATTCTTCGTCCTCAGATTTCAGCTCTTGATCCCGGTGCTTCGTTCAAGTGCCCTTTATTCAGCTCTTGATCTCTTCGTTCTTTGGCATCTAAATTCCCTCTAGCATATTTGTTCTTCTAATTCTTCCCGGTGATGCATTCTCTTTCATCAGTCATTTCCGAATTCTAACGGTGGTTCGTTCAAGATTCTTTTTCCTTGATTATCATTTTAATCCATTCGTTCTTTCGAATCCTACCGGTGGTTCATGAAGACCTTCTCAAGGTGGCGCTATGTCCCTTCTCAATCTTTTTTCAAGAAGAATAAGTAGTATGCAAAAATCCTTTGTTTGTCATCAATTTAATTTGATGAAGGATAAGCATACGATAAATCTTATTCTTATTTCCTCCAAGTGATTAATCCTTTTCTTCGGAGTTTGTTCTTAATGAATAAATTCTAGTTCCAAGTGTTCTCCATTTTTTCTTTTCCGGAGTTCAATTTCCTCGGCCTTTTTCGTCGGAACCTCCATCTAAATCATCGCAAGGCTTTAATCTTATTCTTTTCATCTTTCATTCTATCTCATCATCCTTTTGTTACCGGAGTTCTTCATGGTGGTTCTTCATGAATTAATCTTTTCTTCAAGTGTTCATCAAGATTTTGTTGGTGGAGTTCAAGTATCTTTTCTTCTTGCATCTCGAAGTGCAATTAATTCTCCATATTCTTTTGAAGTGGAGTTTTGCATTTCTTCATTCTTCTCAGCTATCCAATCATTTCCGTTTGTGGTTGGTTATCACCTCATAATTTCTGAGATGTTATCCATAAGTCCACAACAAGCTTATTCATTCTTTGCTGATTTTCTCAACAACTCCGTTCAACCCTTCCTTCTAAGTTCATTTCATTTCATTCTTTCAATTCTTCCGGAGGCATTGCTTTGTTCATCTCGTCAAGCGTCATCCCATCTTGTGAAGTTCATGTTCTATTCTATCCATGTTCAATTGGAGTGCTGCCTAAATCCTTTCAGTCTTATTCGTTTCTTATCTCATTTTAACCGGAGTGATTTTATAGTCTATCTGATTCCGTGAGCTTTCGATTCTCGTCATTCTCGATGTTCCTCTCTTCTTCTCGAGTGCTCTCGATTCTTTGCCTCTTCTCTTGAATTCTTGTTTCACCTCTTCCTCTTTCCCTTCCGTCTCGGTCCTAAGATCTCGGGACGAGATCTCTTGTTAGTGGAGGAGTGTTGTAACGCCCCGGATCCGATGCGCCAGGTGTCTGCCAGTTATTTGTCGTTGTTGCCATGTCTTTTGCTTGCGTGTTGCATTTTGTCATGTCATAAATGCATTTCATTTTGCATACGTGTTCGTCTCATGCATCCGAGCCTTTTCCCCGTTGTCCGTTTTGCAATCCAGCGCTCCTATGCCCTCCGGCGTTCCACTTTCGTCTCTCGTTGTGAGTGGGTGTTAAACGTTCTCGGAATGGACCGAGTCTTGCCAAGCGGCCTTGGTTTACCACCGGTAGACCGCCTATCAAGTTTCGTGCCATTTGGAGTTCGTTTGATACTCCAACGGTTAACCGGGTAACTGTAAAAACCCCCCTTTCTCTTTGCAGCCCAACACCCTTCCAAAGTGGCCCAAAACCCATCTAACTCCCCTCCATGCTCTTGGTCGTTCGATCACGATCGCGTGGCCGAAAACCGCTCCTCACTTGGACTCTCCTAGCTCCCTCCACCTATAAAAATGTCTTCCCCTCTCCATTTTCGGATCATTTTCCCCCGAAACCCTAGAAATCGCCCTCCGCCGCCACCGGACATGTCCGCCCGCAGCCGGACGTGTCCGCCGCCGCGCCCAGCCAATCAGAGGCCGCCGCGTGGCCTCCCGCGCCGCCCCCGCCTCCGCGGCCCGCGGGGCCAGAGTCGGGCCCGCGCGGCTCGCCCGCCGCCGCCGCCGCGCCCGCTGCTCCCCGCCGCCCGGCCCGCGCCGCCGTCGCGCGCCCACGCCCTCCGCCGCCGGCCTCGGCTAGGAGCGCCGCCGCTCGGCCGGATCTCGCCGGCCGCCGCCTCCTCGAGCGGATCCGGCGCTCGCCCCGCCGCTGCCCCGGCCGGCGCTCGCCCCCGCTCGCCCCTCCGGCCCCGAGCTTCCGCCGCCTGAGCCCTCCGCCTCCGAGCGCCGCCGCCAGCCCCGTCCGGCCGAGCTCCTCCGCCGGGCCACCGCTGCCTCTCCCTCCGCCGGATCCCGTCGCCCCCGTCGCCGGAGCCCCTCGCCGGAGCTCCCACGACCTCGCCTTGGCTTCCGCGCGCTCGCCGGAGCCGGATCCATCCCGCCTGGACGAGATCCACCAGCCCCGCCATCCAAACGCGTCCGCTCCATCCCGGGTTGACTTTTCGGAGGGTAAAAATTCCAAAGTCCCTGATATTTTGCAATAATCATGCCATGTTCATCATGCCATATCTCTGCATCCGTAGCTCCGTTTCGTGCGTGTAATATGTCAAATTGTTCGCCCCAACGAGTACATCATTTCATTCCATTGAATCTTATTCATTTGAGGTCATCTTGATGCCTGAATCATTGTTGTAAGAGTGCTTCATAATGTTTTCTGCTGTCTGTTAACAGAACGAGCTCTTTTGTCATTTTTGCCATGATTGATGTGTGCATCCTATGAGGTTGATGTCTTCATGTGTTTTGAACTATGCCATGTCTTCTTTACAGTGGTGTATGCCATGCATTTTTGTGATCAATATGGTGACCAGCACAAGCATGCAAACTAGGCATCGTGATGTTGCTGATTTTAGTCCCTGTTCTGCTGTTATTTTGATGCCATGTAAACTTGATGCTATAGAGAGATCCATGCATATTTTGAGATACTTCAGTAAGGATGTCTTGAACATATGGTTATTTTCTATCCATTCATGCCCTTTGTTGCAATTATGGAGTAGTCTAGCATGTCATTTTCGTGCTCTACTTTTGCTTCAAAATGTTTCGTGGCAGATTGTTTACATGTTATTCAATTTGGCCAAGCTTGTTGTAGTTGATCCTTGCATGCTATAGACTTGTTCTTGACTTGGTTTGTTTCATAAACATGTATTCTTGATGATGCTATGCTTATCTTGTCATGCAATGACTTGTGGTGAGTGAATCGAGCTTGTTAAGTAGTGTTCGTGATGTTGCTGTTTTGCTAGGCTGAATCTGTTATTTCGTGATGCTATATAAACATGTTGCTACTAATTCTTCTATGCATAATCTGGAGATGTTCTATAAACATGTTTTGGTCTACATATCATCCTCTAACCATACATGCCCCTGGTTGCATTTATAGCCTGCTGTAGCTTGTTCATATCTTGCGCCAAAGTTGCTTCATAATGTTGCTGTCAGCCTGTTAACATTATGTTCAGTTGTTCTCATGTGTTTTCCTAGTGATCCATGCACCCTATGACCTTGCTATTGCCATGCTTAGCTTAACAAATATGTCTTCTTACTATTGGGTGCCTTGCCATGCCATGTATTGCTCTGTAGTGAGTGGTACAAGCTCATCTACATGCCTTCATAATTCTGTTTCTGCCATGTTTGAATCTGTATTATAACTTGCTATGTTTACGTGGGTGCCATCATATTTTCTGATCCTTTTTGGCTTATGGTCAGTAAAGGACATTTGATCTATGCAATTAGTAGATTCATGCCATGCCTTTGTTTGCCATGATAAGTTCCTGTAACATGTTTGATAGCTCTAAACATTGCATCGTGATGTTATTTTCTGCAAAGTCTGAAATTGTTATAACTTGCAATCTTATCATGTGTGTTTGAGCATGTTCTAGTGATTTCTGGAGATAGTTCAGTGTTCATGTTTTGTTATGCTTTACCTGTACATCATGCCCATGTCTTTTGTTTTCATGTTGAGACGCTGTAGCTTATTGTTTTGATGCTTGCAATATGCCTAGTTGCTGTTTTGGACAGCTTGCCCCTTTAAACTTGTATAGTGTGCATGTGTTGAACCGTTGCTCCGTTTTGAGTGTGCTCTATATGAAACTTGCTTGATTTTGCATGTAGATTCATATTATCATGTTGCATCCATGTTTTGAGGTGTTTGTTTGATGTTTGGGTGCATTTTGCATCAATGCCATGTTTAACTTGTGTTGCTCATATCTTCTAGGCCGTAGCTCCGAATTAAATGAACTTCATATGAAACTTGACTAGAATCTCGTGTAGATCATCTTTGTGCATCTTAACTTGCTGTTTAACAACTTGAACATAAGTTTATTCAGATCTGGACTAATTTCAAAGTATGCATATGAGGACTTACCGGAATTGTTATATGTTGTTCCCGGCCTCATTTAAACTTGCCTTGATGTGTTGTTCTTGTTTGCATCATCTCTTGCCATGAGTAGCTTCATGTAGCCATGTCATGCATCATGCCTTGTTCATGTGTGGTGTGTTTACTATGTTGTGTGCTTCTTCTTATTAGTTCCTATTTCATTGCGATCGTGAGGATTCGTTCGTCTCCAGTTGGTTCGGCTTCATCTGTTCATCTTCCTCATGGACTCGTTCTTCTTCCTAGCGGGATTTCAGGCAAGATGACCGCTACCCTGGATCTCACTACTATCATTGCTATGCTAGTTGCTTCGTTCTATCGCTATGCTGCGCTACCTATCACCTGTTTATCAAGCCATCCCAAATTGCCATGAACCTCTAACCTTTTTGACACTTTTCCTATGCAAACCGTTGCTTGGCTATGTTACCGCTTTTTCTCAGCCCCTCTTATAGCGTTGCTAGTTGCAGGTGAAGTTGAAGATTGCTCCATGGTGGACAGGATTTTGGTTGGGATATCACAATATCTCTTATATTATTAATGCATCTATATACTTGGTAAAGGGTGGAAGACTCGGCCTTTTGCCTGGTGTTTTGTTCCACTCTTGCCGCCCTAGTTTCCGTCATACCGGTGTTATGTTCCCGGATTTTGCGTTCCTTACGCGGTCGGGTGATTTATGGGACCCCCTTGACAGTTCGCTTTGAATAAAACTCCTCCAGCAAGGCCCAACCTTGGTTTTACCATTTGCCTCACCACCACCTACCCTTTCCCTTGGGTCGGCCAACCCAAGGGTCATCTTTATTTTAGCCCCCCCGGGCCAGTGCTTGTCTAAGTGTTGGTCCGAACTGAGCTGCCTGCGGGGCCACCTTGGGGCAACTTGAGGGTTGGGTTTACTCGTAGCTAGTCTCATCCGGTGTTGCCCTGAGAACGAGATATGTGCAGCTCCTATCGGGATTTGTCGGTGCATCGGGCGGCTTTGCTGGTCTTGTTTTACCATTGTCAAAATGTCTTGTAAACCGGGATTCCGAGTCCGATCGGATCTTCCTGGGAGAAGGTCTATTCCTTCGTTGATCGCGAGAGCTTGTCATGGGCTAAGTTGGGACACCCCTGCAGGGTATAATCTTTCGAAAGCCGTGCCTGCGGTTATAGGCAGATGGGAATTTGTTAATGTCCGGTTGTAGATAACTTGACACCAGATCCGTTTTAAAATGCATCAACCGTGTGTGTAGCCGTGATGGTCTCTTCTCGGCGGAGTCCGGGAAGTGAACACGGTTTCTGGGTTATGTTTGACGTAAGTAGGAGTTCAGGATCACTTCTTGATCATTACTAGTTGACGACCGTTCCTTTTGCTCTCTTCTCGCTCTTATTTGCGTATGTTAGCCACCATATATGCTTAGTCGCTGCTGCAGCCTCACCACTTTACCCCTTCCATTTCCTTTAAGCTTTTGCTAGTCTTGATACCCATGGTAATGGGATTGCTTAGTCCTCGTGGCTCACAGATTACTACAACAACAGTTGCAGGTACAGGTTGTGTGATGATCATGACGCGAGAGCGATGCTTGCTTGCGTTGGGTTCTTCTTCTGCTTCTTCTTCGATCAGGGGATAGGTTCTAGGTCGGCATCCTGGGCTAGTAGGGTGGATGTCGTTTGAGTTTCTGTTTGTGATTCATCCGTAGTCGGATGATGCTCTTATGTATTGTGGCATTGTATGCCTCTTGTATGTATCCCCATCTATTATGTAATGTTGATGTAATGATATCCACCTTGCAAAAGCGTTTCAATATGCGGGTCTATCCTTGGTGGGACCTTCGAGTTCCTTTTGGATAGGGTCGCATATTGGGCATGACACCCATACAACCCTCCTCCCAAGCCGCTTGAATTTGCTTGCTGCACCCCTCCTCCTTCAGCCACCACGCCTCGAATCGAAAGCCCCGATCGCCCCCCGGCCTTCTACCAATATTTCCTTGAGTACATACGATGACCGGTCTGTGATCTGAGTGACGAGGGGTGCCATTAAGGATGGTGAATTCGGGAAACCACTCGCCCCAATGAGCATTTGCCACTGCTCTATCCAACCACTCGCAAATATACGTGTCCACCTCCTTGCTATGATTTCTCCATGTAAACTTATCGCCTTCATATCCTAAATCAGAAAGCTCACATGATTCCAATGCTTCACAGAAGTTGTCTAGGAGACGTTGTGGACGATCAACCCCTCCAATCTTCTCGTCCCATGACAGGATTTCGTTGAAGTCCCCCAAACATAACCAGGTCCGACCACTTTGATGTTGTTGGCCCAGGATTCACATCATACGCCATGTCTCCCCCTTCCTTTCGGTAGCAGATTCCCCATAGACCCCCATCAGCCTCCACACCCTACCATCCTCCTCCCTCACGTCCACATCTACATGCCTCCTGTCATACGACCTCAGCGACACATCCACTTCCCTTCTCCAGAACAAAGCTACCCCCTACTCCTCCCTTCCGAGCCCCACGCTGTCATGTGCACCATCCCTAGCATCCACCTAAACATCTCCAACTCCTTCTCGGACATCTTCGTCTCCGCAAGAAAAAGAATATCGGGCTCCTCCCCCCCCCAAGTTCGAGGAGGCTCCGAACAGCCGGGCCATTTCCCAAACCCCGGAAGTTCCAACCGATTAGTTTCAGTGTGCTCGACCGGGCTGCATGGAGAGCCCGACCGATTCTGCATTAAGTGTCACCACTGCATCACTTCCTTCTTCCTTGATCTTACCCTTCTTGCTCTCCTTCCATTCCTCCTCTTCCACCCACCCCCTCTTCAACCCTAGCACCGCATCCCTCTCCTTGTTGCTCTCCACCACCGGCCTGTCCCTCCCCTTTTTCTTATAGCATTTTCCTTCTGGGGCCTTGATCATACCATCTTGACCTTTGTGCTCAACCTTTTGGTTTGCCTGATTCTTTGCTTCATTGCATTGGAGTGAGATTCCCACTACTGCCCCTGTCATCACTGCATCTGTGCTACCGGCCTCGACATGGACACCAGTGCCGTCACCCTTCCCTAACTCCTCTGCTGTCTTCTGCACCTTACCTTCCTCCACCTCGAGCCTCCTAGGATTACCAGAATTTTTAGGGTTTATCTTCTGTTTATGAGGGCTGTTGACCTCCTCTCCTCCATCAAGGTTACCCCGGCTGCCATCGCTGGACCTAGAATCGCTCTTCTTCCAAGTCAGACTGTCACTCCCGCTTCCTGAACGTCCACCTGAGCGACTGTATTCATAGTTCCTGTCTCCTCCACCACTTCTAGCCCCAGCATCCACACCCCTTCGTCTGACGCACCCCTCCTATGGCCCAACTCAGCTTTCAGCCATCTTCCATATTGTTGTGTTCCCCTTTTTCTCCTTGATCGAACAGTCTCTCTCTCTCCATGCCCTATGATCCCACAAGCATAGCAAAAGTCCGAGAGATACTCATACTCGAATTTGCACCAGTCTCGTCCTTCCTCCTCCTCCTCCTTCCGACTTTCCCCCTGCTCCATCCGATCCCCATCCTTCTTTTTCTCCTCATCTTCTAAAGTGAACCCTCTCATAAGAGGTTTATCAATCCTCATACGGATCTTAACCCGGAGGAACCTCCCTATAACACTCCCATCAGCTCCTGTGTCCGCCTCAACAAACCTTCCAATAATATTGCCAATATCCTCTGCAGAGTCCACATTCATCATACCCAGGGGCAAATTGTAAACCCTAACCCAGATCGGGATCTCACTGAACACATAGTCTTTGGGTCTCTTCTTTGGATCGTACTCTTCCACCACCATCAGGTCCTTATCAAACATCCATGGCCCGTTCTCGAGTGCCTTCCGCTTCCCCGACTCCTGATGGAACGTGAACAGGAATTGATTCACCCCAATCTCCTTGCAGTCAATACCCTTGATCGGGCACCAAATTTTTCCTAGGGTAAGGCAGATGGCGTCCGGATGAACCGGCTTCTCCAACATTACTTTTCCCACCGCCTGCAGCAGCCATTCCTTCCCCTTTTCCTTCATCGAACATCTGACTTTGACTCCCTTCCTTTCCTCCTCTGACAGCTTCAGCCCCCTCAACATACCCGCAACTCCGTCCATCGCCGCGTCTCCTCCCCTTTCCGCCACTGTCTCCTCCTAGGGTTGGTGGTGGTGTACGACCCCGCGCCCTAGGGAGCACGAGGAAGGCCTATGGTGGAGTGGATGGGAACAATACGAACGATCGGACGGGAACGAGAGATCAAGGCTTCGCCCGACGGGAACGAGGAACCCTAATGCACAGGACGCCAGATCTCGATCGCCTCGCGATCGCCCCCGTAATCACCGGACGCTAACCGTCACCACACGGGACGGACACTTTCGTGGAGAACCCTTCAATTAATTGGTCCCAACACACAGCGGCTTCCCTTGTTTTTTTACGAGCTCGCTCCCCGTTGGCTTCTTTGTTTTTGTTTTGTTTTTTGAGGGGCCGTTGGCTTCTTTGGTGTATATACTGGGCCATGGAGTTGGACTATTGGGCCTCAAGTTGGGCTCATTCCTGGGCTTTCAAGACGATGCGTGCTGCTCTGTTCGAACAAGGCCAGACCAGGAGCTCCGCACCAACAGCAGGCCGCGGCCGTCCCCACTCCCCCCACTCCCCCAGCCCCCCCCCCCCCCACCCCCATCGCCGCCGGCGACGTCCCCTGCACCGGCGCCATGCTCCGCCTCCGAACCTGCATCCTCACCCATCTCCTCTCTTCTCCCGCCACCCATCCCGTGCCCTCTCTCCACCGCCTCCTCTCCGCCGCCGCGCCCGCCGTCTCCCCAAGCCCCCAATTCGCCGTCGAGGACTACCTCGTCCACACCTGTGGCCTCACCCGAGCGCAGGCCCTCAAGGCCTCCACCAAGCTCTCCCACCTCAAATCCCCCACGAACCCCGACGCCGTGCTCGCCTTCCTCGCCGGCCTCGGCCTATCCAGCGCCGACGTCGCCGCACTCGTGGCCCGTGACCCGAAGTTTCTCTGCGCCGGCGTCGAGAGAACCCTGTCTCCCGTCCTCGCCGGGCTCACCGGCCTCGGCCTATCGCGCTCTGAGATCGCGCGCGTCGCCTCGCTCGCACCCCGCAGCTTCCGCTCTAGATCTGTCGTTTCCGGGCTGGAGTACTACCTCCCCCTCTTTGGCTCCTCCGAGAGCCTTCTCCGGGGGCTCAAGAAGTACAAGTACTTTCTCTGGTCTGATCCAGAGAGGGTGGTCAAGCCCAATATTGAGTTACTGCGGGAGTGCGGGCTAGGCACTTCCGATATTGCGAAGCTCTGCCTCGCTGTGCCATGGCTGCTCAGCGCCAAGCCGGAGCGCGTCCAGGTGATGGTGGCGTGCGCGGAACGTCTCGGTGTGCCCCGTGGATCGGGGACGTTCAGGCAGGCGTTGAAGGCTGTTGAATCCCTTAGTGAGGAGAAGCTCGCCGCCAAAGTGGAGTACTTAAGGAACACATTCAGGTGGTCGGATGCTGAGGTGGGCATTGCTCTTCGTAAGGCCCCACTGATGCTGACCAAATCCAATCAGACACTGCAGAGCAAGTCGGAGTTTCTTATCTCTGAGATGGGGTTGGAACCGGCGTACCTTGCTCATTGCCCGGTAATGCTCTGCCTTAGCCTGGAGGGCCGAGTCAAGCCACGGTGCTATGTTGTAAAGTTTCTTAAGGCAAATGGATTGCTAGATCGCCACTGGACCTACGGGACAATTGTCAGGGTGTCCGAGATAGTATTTGTGGAGACGTTCATATGTCCTCACAAGGAAGCTGCACCGAACCTTGCTGAAGATTATGATGCCGCATGCAGAGGGGAAATGCCGACTAATTTCAGATTTACATGAACCAAGAACGGTCTATGAGAATTGGTAGCTGCATATGGCGCGAAAAAGTTTTCACTCTGCGTGGTAATCTGGTAAATTATGTTTCTTTGCTCTTTGCCTAACTGGATATCTGTTGATTCCTTAAGCCCCACGAGTTGATGCCATTTGATAGAGAAGAAAGCATTGCCTGCAATCTCTCAAGATAAGAAGTCCAGGAATTATTTATGGTTCCCTCTTCTGTTTCAGATGACGGAAATGGATGTCTGGGTGGAACCAATTTTCTGTTGAAACCAGGACTCTGAAAACCAGAAAGCAAAAGAACTATCCTGCATTGTTGTGATATGCTTTCACGCCGAATTTTGTCTAGCATGTTACTTTTTCAGTTCATCGTCTTTTTTCCCAAAATTGTTCAGTGTATAATATTTAGATTATGCTTCTAGAAGATATATTTCTACCGGGTCTATGTTTATTGCCTGCCTTCTGATTTCTTTCCTTGTATTCTTCAAATTCCTAAATCCTGTACTTGACCATACTTTTGCTGGGAATGTTTAAATATTGAACAACTAACCTATTTGGCTCTAAAGTATGATTAACAACTGATTTTTTTATAATTTATATCTGCCCTTAATCTTCAGAATTAAATCAGTGGAGATGGCATTAATTACTCTTATAATATCTATCTACTAGTCTTGAATTAGTCTTATCATATCTACTGCAAAACTGTCAGTTCACAAAATGAATTTCATCAAGTTACGGATTTCAGACCAAATTGTTGCTTTCAGCTAAGCTGTAAGTTGTTGTACAAACTATCACCTTAGGCTTGTTGTCCATCCTAGCATAAGTGGCAAATTGATGTGTCTACTGATGGAATTCTTTGTTTTGATTGTGTTTAATGATGCAAGATGGGTATCTGGTCTACTGTTAAAAATCATGAGATGTCATTCTTTTGAAATCAATGAGTCAAAGTTCTCCCCTGTTAAAACGCATGAAAGATGTATTGGAGCTAAGACAGTACGAGATCAGGCCATTCAGCAAGTGAATTGAGAGTATCAGTGAGCTATTCTCTGTACTTTTCAAGTACAATAATCTGCTTCAGCTGGTTTTCAACTATAAATATTGGGCTACTTTGTTGATGAGCCTATCCTGCAGTGTAGGTTTGTCAAGCATCAGCCGCCAACGAAAGCCACTCTGATTTTGAAGTAACATAATCTGCTTCAGGTGATTTTCAACTATATTTGACCTTATGGGATAGGCTCACCAACAGGATAGGCTCATTTTGTTTGTGAACCTATCATGCAATGTAGGTTTATTTGTCATCGGCGAACTGCTTTTGTGCCTCTTGCTGCAGAAGGAACCTGTAAAACTTCCTAGCTGTATATTTGTTTGCAGTTGACACAACTGACAACAGAAATATAGAAGCAATAAATGGATCTGCCCCAGTGAGCTATGCTGCTTTTTGAACAAGTATAGGTGTGCAAATCAAGATAATTTTTACCTATCCATTTTGTTGTGTTAAAATAGTCATACTGTAGTTCTTAGTACCTTTTATGCCATTTAGTTTAGAGTTACGCACATTAGTTTTATTGATTAATAGCCTGATCAGTGAGCTCTTTTTAAATTCTAATTGTTTGCGGTTCTTATTAAATTCTGCATCCATGATATAGATGCCTATTGTTGTGAACTCTTTTGCAAGCTCTTTCAAAATTCTAATTGTTTGCGGTTCTTATTAGTCTGTCATGAAAATTTAATTGTTTCTTATGCCTGACCCAGCAAGTGGCGAATCGGAGCTCTATGGAATTCTTACATATATCAAGTATGAAATGATCTGGATTTTGCAACCCTAAGCTCAGCAAGAGGTGCCGAAAGGATAATGTCTTTGATTGGCTTAAGACTGCTCATATCTGTAACATAGATATTTGGTGAGGTATGAAGCGTAGGATGAAATATATGAACTGCCAAAATCTAAACCCTGGACAATATATCTTGGCTTCCATTGGGTTTGATGTACATCGGTAAATGGCTATGTGTCTGCGTCAACTCTCCAAAGAATGCATCACTTGGTATTTCCAAAACTTCCGGTGCTGAAATTGCCTTTTGTATTTCCTTTGCATCCATATATTAGATATCTACCTTAGATGTTCAGTGTTAAGTTCTGAAAAGCTTCACATCAGTATATCTTGGTTTCCATTGGGTTTGATGCCCATTTCGTAGTTGTTTAAGTAACCTTAGCAAGACAATGCCATTAAAAAAATCATCTGATTCTTGGGAATAATTTCATCATGTGATTATGCCTCTAAGCTAAATACTCAAAAGTTTGGCCCTATGGATAGTGTTCATGTTTTCCACGTAACACAGCCCTACTTCTATCTTCATGCTATCCATAGTCATGTTGTGCATGGCCCTGTAAATAGTTTCTGTTACTACTATTTTGCTTCGAGTATCATAGCTGCCATATGCACATACTACTCAGACATGCTCTATAAGTATATTTTTACTTACTGTTATCCTTTGTGTATTAATAACATGATTAATGCATAGTATACTATGTTTTTAAGGCGGTAAGGCGAGGCAAGGCGCTGGGGGGGCGCCTCACCGCCTAAGCGGTAAGGCATAAGGCAAGGCGGACGCCTTAGAGAGTTCTGAGCAGTAGAATGAAGTAGAACTTGGTAGGCAACTAGGCATACACACTACACATCTTGCACTTGCTGCTGGTTGTAGAGCCCATATAGCATCCATCTTCTTTGCACTTTCTCTTCTCCCCAATAGTAATCATGCATTATTCTAACCATCCAGGCATCCACTAACCACTATAAGAGAGGCAGTGAGCAACCAGCAAAGAAGCTAGCACAAAGCAGTGAGCAACCAGCAAAGAAGCTAGCACAAAGCAGTGAGCAACCAGCAAGGCAGGATGAACAACTCAAAAGCAGCAAGCAATGAACAACTGAACATGGAAGAAATGGATCAGAGGAGGGTGGGGGAGAAGGGGGAGGGAGAGGAGTAGAGGATGGGGGAGGTATATCTTGGCAGTTGGCTCCTTGCTGTTGCCTGTTGCTGGTTGTTGTTGTATTGAAGAGGAGGAGGATGAGCTACTGGAGAGGAGGAGGAGCTGCTGGAGAGGATCTGCTGCAGAGGAGGGAGCAGATCTGCTGGAGGAGAGGAGCTAGAGAAGGAGGAGGAGGTGCGTGTGGATTGGGGGCTGTTTCTCTCTCTTTCCCCCCTCTTACCCGTTGGCGCCAACAGCATCTCTTTTTCCAGCCTAAAACTGCTTCCCTGTCTGGCTGGCAAGCTCAAGGCGTCCAATATGGACCAAGGCGCCAACCTGGACGCCTTAGAAGCGCTTCAGACGCCTTAGAAGCGCTTCAGACGCCTTAAAGCTTAAGGCGGACGCCTTACTCATGCACCTAAGGCAAGCTGGACGCCTTGAGCTTGCAGGGCGCCCTGACGCCTAAGCGTCGCCTAGGCGACGCCTTATGGACGCCTTAAAAACATATTAGTATATGTACCCTTCTATAAGTATTTTTCCTTCGGAGCTAATGATATCTCTGTGCTTTTGTATGTGTGTTTGCCAATGCCATGGTTGAATTATTATTTTTTGTGTGTAGACCGAAAACTGTAGGGGCTACTTACCTGACACCAAATATTTGCAACCCACCTAAATATTTAAG